>NW_026000207.1:354689-357455 GCF_001458135.2 Marmota marmota marmota
AAAAAAAAAAAAAAAAAAAAAAAAAAAAGAACACATAAAACTTGTTTTTAAACTATATAGCTATAGCTTCCGGAAAAAGACCTTACATAAAAAGAGTAGATAAATGTTGGACTGAAATAGATATTTCAACATTAACATCCAGAATAGCATTCCCAAAATACAAATAAAAAAAACTAAATAATATAGAATTCATAAATAAAATGTGAACTACAGTGAACATATTTTTTTGTCCATCAGACTTACAAACCTTAAGGAGACCATTACAAACTGCTGGGGAAGGAGAACTTGGCACTTGAGTGGCTACACATGTTAAAAGAATTTGAGAGAACAACCTGCTATTACCAGATTTTTAGCTTACTCATAGGTTAATCCTATGGTTTCTAGACATTGAACCTAAAGAAAAATCAAAATGTGCTAAAAATGAATGTTGAGAGCCACAGCTGAGTTGGGATGGCGCATGGCATTTTACCAGAAGGAGTGGTTGAGAGGTGACTCCAGCGAGCCATTAAGATGATGATAATTAAGCAGTGTATAATTGCTGTGACTGGATGATGCTGGATTGAAACAGGCCGTGTATTCAGTCCTATATGGACCCCTGCTGTCCAGCAATAGGGCGGCCCCTGCTGCCTGGGGCGCCTGCTAGTTCCCCTTGAGTTCTCCCGCTGGAGTTTTGGTTGAGTTCTCACGGAGTTCCCATTGAGTTCTCGCGGAGCCCAGTGGAGGGTGAGAGAGTTGCCGGGAAGGGAGCGCATGGAGTTCGGGTGAGAGTTCGGGCAATAAAACAGTTCCTGTTTGAACCTACAAGTGCCTCGTGGCAGCTCCGTTATTTGTGCCCAGCCAGACTGCGGCAAATGAATACTATGAAAGTTTTTGGAATAACCTGAATATCCATCTGGAAAACTGAAACGCGGACTACATTGATCCTGTTAAAAGGAATGGTGGGATCTGTGTTGAGCATAACATCCCCCAAATGTGAATATGTTTGTGCACACACATGTAAACACACAAAAACTCCTGGCTGGGGGCAAACCAGAAGCACCAGTGACTGCTTTAGGAGACAGCTGACAGCGAGTGGAATAGATGGGAGACCTTATCCATTCAAAAGGCAAACCTGTACCTATGTACCACCCATTAGCAACAGGTTCACCTTTAACCATCAGGACACTGTTGACTGGGGACAGGAAATGTGGAGCTTGATTCTCCAATCACACCTCCCCCTGGGGTCTCACAGTCTCTAACTAACCAGTGGACGCATCCCCTGTGAGAACTCCCATGTGCCTGTTTCTCACCTGGAAAGGTGTCTTGAAGAATTCCTCTTTCCTCTGGCCAGAAGTCTTCTGCGACTTCTAACTGAGATACCACATCTGGCTTGGAAAGCTGATGTTCTGCTCGAGGGAAAAGAGAAGGCTTGGGGCAGGGTCGGTTTGGGAGAAAACACTGTCCCAGCCTCCTCCCCTTCTAACACATGACATGACTTTGGGCTTAGGGCAACGACAACCACATCCTTCCCTTTTGTCAGAGTTTTTCTGAACTCCCTTGCCCACAGAGGTGGCGGGAGTTAGGGTGCAGGCTGGCCAGCAAGACAAAGGGAGCTGGGGGACCTTCAGGGAAAGCTTGAACACAGACACGAACCCTGGGGCCATAGTCACCTGATGACTAGGAGGAAAAAGTTAAAAGAACCACAGAAATGGAAGGAATCAAGATCTTTAATGATGCACGTTCCAGAGCTGTTGTATATTAACATGTCATTGTTAAATGATCACAAAAACAACCAGCATTCACTACTGCAGCTGAAAACATGACTGGTATCCAGGGAGCTGAGGTATGGATGGTGTGAAGCTTTGGAATCAGACTGAGAAATTGCCTTTTTCCTAAGGCTACCAAAAAAAAAAAAAGGACCCTCTCAGAGGCTTCAGGGCCTTAACATAGCTACTCTGATCCCTGCAGTCTGAATCCAAGCCGACACACTTCTGAAGCATCACACGGGGTACCACAAAGCACAGATCTTTCCTGACATGGAAGCCGGCCTTACCCACAGAGACCAGGTTCCTGTAGTTCTCCAGCATCACTTCCCTGTACAGAGACTTCTGTCTGAGGTCCAGCAGTCCCCACTCCTCCGGGGTAAAAGTCAGTGTTAAATCTTCAAAGGCCACTGGTTCCTAAAACCCAGAGGTTCCTGTTCAGCCTAGGCAGATCCTCCTCCGTGTTGACAGACAGAGGGGAAGGCTGACCAAGATGACCTGAAAGCATTGTGCCTGTCTCTTCTTGAGTTACTGTCTCTGTCTGAAACCTGGAGCAAATCCGAAGTGGCCCTGTCCAGGTCACAGTCAGGAGAACAAGTGAAATCCCTACATCTATGAAAACGTATCCATTTCTATTAACCAGGGAAGCTGTCGAAGACCGGCACGTGTGCCTCCGAGCAATTCCCTGGGCCCAACAGTCCCACGTGGCCCCTGCTGCTGCTCTGCCTCCACCGCCGGAGGCCAGCTCGCCCTCCTCCCCCCGGACCAACTCACCTGACGGCTCGGCCGACGCCAGAGGGCTGCTGAAATCTAAGCACAAGGCCGACCCCGACCTGGGCTTGCTGCCAGGTTAAGGGACACCTCGGGGCCTCAGGCCGGCCTCGGAAGCCCGCATCCCACCTCCCCTCGGGGACCCAGGCAGTCAGTCCCGGGGCCAGGCCAGGCCACCTTCCCGCTGGGGCCCTCCCGCTGCACCGCGGGGTGGCGACCGCGCCCTCGGACGTAGGGCGGTCCCCTCGCAGAC
>NW_026000207.1:358090-370930 GCF_001458135.2 Marmota marmota marmota
CGGGGAGAGCAGTGGGGCGGAAACGCGGGACGCGCCTTCTGTGGGGGAGGCCGGCCGGTGTCCACGGCAGGGCTAGACAGGTCCTCTCCCGTCCACGGGGCGGAAACGAGGGTAGGGCGGGACGGGACGTGTTCAGTGCCTGGGGCCAGTCTGCTCCAGGCTTCCGGGAAGGGCGGGGTTAGACTGTCCGGAAGTGGCCGGGGCGGGCGGAGGTGCCCCGCGGCGGCAGGGGCGGGGGCGGGGCCATGGCAGGCCAGAGGTGGGCCCCGCCCGGGGGCGGAGCAGCGTGTCGGGAATCCGGTTGCAGCTGGGGCAGAGGTCTGTGGGCAGCCGGAAGCTGCTGTAGGTGCATCTTCCGAGGCAGCCCGGCATGAGGGAGACTCAGGGCCCAGGGATCTGTCCAGTTGGGGCCAAGGACCTGGTGTGCCCCTCTCGGGATTCATGGCAAGTCTCAGCAGTCCTCTGCCTCCCTGCGGGCGTCCCAGTTCACTGATTGCTGAATTGGTTTCAGGGGCTAATTTTTATGGACTCGATGAAAAAGACCACTTTTGGAGCCACGCTCAGCAGGCCTGTAATCCCAGCCACTTAGGAGGTTGAGGCAGGAGGATCACAGGTTCAAGACCAACCTCAGCAACTTAAGGAGGCCCTAAGCAAATTAGACCTGGCAGAAACAAAAAGGGCCAGGGGTGTGGCTCAGTGGTAAAGCACTTCTGTGTTCAATCCTCCCCACCCAACTGAAAAATAATAAAAAAAAGGGGACCACTGTTATGCTGTACATGTTCATCTTAACTGTTGTGTTAGGCTGATTTTTGCACATTAGTGGTTACTCAGAGGTCATGCAGTGTCTTTTGTTCTGATATTATTTCCTTGGGTTTTTCTTGTAGATGGAACACATCCCGACCTGGGCTTGCTGCTCATTTAATGAGTAACTGAGTCTTTTTCACATTTGGCAGAGGTACCCATGTCCAGGAAGGGAAAGCCCAAGTCTGTTGCTGATCAAAACCTGCTGTATGCACATCTTCCATGTCCTTCCAGAGCAAAGAGTACTCTTTTGTCTTTCTCATAGATTATTGCCTGCTGTTCTTTTCCTGAGGTGTCTTGTCTTCTTTGGGCCACAGGAAAATGTTGAACTGGCTAGTGTGACATGTTAAATAATCATGTTTACTAACATTTTTGTTTCGAATAAGTATACTGTGGAAAACTGATTCATGAGACATACCTTAATGTAATTGCTTACTTTTAGCACGTTAAGTACAATATTTAGTATAATTGTAAAAAAGCATGATTTCTGAATAAATGTTAACTGTTACACATGTGAAATATCAAATGTGTTATGCATCCTTTTTATTTTCAGAAACATAGACACAACCCTAATCTCTTGTTCAGAACATTCAGGACCAGAACCTTCAAAATTCATAAATGTTTGGATTTTAGAATAGTAAAGTGTATACAGTGTAGAGCACATAACATCCTCACTATCTGGGGTAAGGCCTGGCTGTGAAACACAGGAGTATACAATCTTACCAGATTGGAGAAAGACTGAGTGGTTCTGCTCCTCCATGTGAACTTTACAGATTCACAACGTGAAGACATTTTTCATTAGAAAAGATTTCAGAATTCTAGATTGCAGAGAACGCATTAAGGATCAGATACAAAAATGATTGGAATAGTAATTGTAGATTTCTCATTCGGTTGCAAAGTTTGATTTCATACTTTTTCTTTTTTAACATCCTGCACGTGGTCAGGCATATGTATGTTGAGATAATGAGTTATTGTAATAGTCTTCTCTATTCGTTCTTGAATCAATAGTCCACTATTGCTTTAAATTAATATGTAAGTAAAAACAACACAGTAAAACTAAGTAGACCCTACTGTGGCAGCGGTGGCATTCAGCTGAATCAAAGCAGCTGTACAACTTGACTACTCAAAATTTGATCTCCACTTACCATTCTTCGATTCATCACCTGGAGCATATAAGATTGTTGCATGTGGAAGACATCATTTTTAAATACAAGTGTTGTAGGGACAAACGAGGCAAGGCAGCGAAGACAGCAGGAAACAGTTTTATTGGGCTGCAGCCAGGTTCAGAGGGCACAGCTTTTGCTGTAATCAATCAATCCCCTGAACCTCCAGTTCAGGGAGTTTCAGAGTTTTACACCCAGCATGTAAGAGGAGGTTCTCAGAAGTTCACAGTCTGCAGAAGTTCACATAAAAGCAGCTTTTTCTTTCACTGTTTTGGGCAAGTTAACTCTTCAAGGACAGCACCTGAGAATAGGAGAGCTTCTTCTCCCCTCTCTTTCCTCCCCCTGCCAGCTGTTACCACAGAGCCCAGTTGGTAACTTATCTTAAAAATGTAGACATCTCTGTGAAGCCCAGCTCAAGGCCAGAGGTCTTGTTTGCACATTTCTTCAAAGTACTATACTGGATATGTTTGTGAAAAACTAGAAAGGGGTGTCCAGCACCTGGAGTGCTGGTATCTTCTCTGCAGTGGCCATGTAAACAGGGCGACACGAAAATAGGAAGTTTATCTACATTGAACTCTTGCAGAGACTCTTTTGCTGACAGTCCTAAAATCAGCCATGGTAAAGCAGGCTTTTCTGTGGAGAAAGGGGGTGCCACTTCACAAGAAGGATCTGTTCATCTTTGAAGTGTGATCCTGACACCTCACTGAACCTTTTAGGACTTCAAAACTTCATGTTGGAAAATCACAGCCAAGTTAATCACTTTTTACCTGTAAATTATTTGAAGCATAATTATTTCTCAAAAGAGGCTCTTTGGTCCATTTTTCTGCCACCTGTATGTTCTTTGCCCCACTCCCCAAATCAAAGACAAGGTCAGCACCAAGGTGACCTCACTGGTTATAATGCCCAGAAAGAGGCAAAGAATCTGAGGTTTGAGCAGTGGGTAACCACTAACAGCCTCCAGAAAATGGTCTGCTTCAAAGAGGAATGCAGGAGGTCCACAATGCAGGGCAAACCAGGAGGAAAACCCAAAACTAGAGATGCTGGTTCCTCAGGAGAGAAAATGTACAAGCAGGTGGTCTTCATGCTGGTTAAGCTGCCCACTGCTGCCACCCAGGACTGGCCACCCCCATCCCCCTTGCTGTCCCATGTGGGTCATCTTGTTCCTCAGCCACTAGAATGTAGACAAAGAACAAGCCCCAGAAACTCTGCTGGTCTTGGTACAACCCAACTCAGGGTCTCTCCCTGCCTAAGAAGTCCACCTGTTCCTATGAAAGTTCACTTCTGTTTCCTCTTGAATTGTTTATTCTTCTGATATCAAACATGGATGGTTATAAAATACATCCCAGACAACAGAAGGAGTCTGTTCTCAACAAATAGAGTATGAAACAGACTTAAATGCTGTAACTTGGAAGAAAGACAATATATTAATGAATAGTCAGACACGGTGGTGCACAGCTGTAATCCCAGCCTCTTGGGAGTCTGAGGCAGGAGGATTGCAAGGTGGAAGCCATCTTGGGCAACTTAGATTCTAATAAACTAAAGGGGGCCGAGAATAGAGCTGAGTGCTAGAGCCCTTAGCTAGTATTGGCAAAGCCCTGGGTTTGATTACCAGTCCTGGAAAAAGCAAAGCAATCAACAACAAGAAAAAAAACAAATGAGGTTAGTTTATCAAGAAATGCAGGGGACACATGTGAAGATAAGTTTCTGGAAAGAAATGCTCATGTTCCAGAATGAAAAGTCCAGTGTATAAAGTGTCAGTTATACCCAGTTTACCACTAGACCAATAAAGTTGCAATAGAGTTACAGCAGAGCCTTTTAGGATATTTGACCCTTGGCCTGTGGACTTTTTTCTGTGCTTCCTTCCTCAAAATGTGAGGGCAGGAACTCCCAGCTTTGTGTGTGCATGTATTGGGGGTGGCATTGTAACACTGATTGATGCAAGAACAAGATAGTACCCTGACCCAGGCCAATCAGTGCAAGGTATTCTCCTGTTCGTGGAAATTAGGTTGAAGGAAGGAGCAAACACTAGGAGTAAGGCCCCAAGTTTGGGTTAGATACTTGGAGAGTGTGGCAGGCTGAAAAGGGCCTCTAAAAAAGTCGGTCCTGATTGCCGCTATGTAGAAGCAGGGTCTTCGCAGATGTACCTGAGGGTCTTGAGACAGGGAGATCTCTGGGTTCTAAATGCAATCATGTGCCTTCACAAGAATGAGGTGGAGCAACTGGACCACACCTGTGCAGAAAAGAGGTGTGGGCGGTGCCCACAGAAGCAGGGATCAGAGTAGTGCACCCTAAAGCCAGGAACGAGAGCAACTGCCAGAGGCTGCAAAAGGCGGTGCATTCTCTCCTGGAGCCCCTCAGCCCTGCCATCTTCCTGATTTCATCACTGATACTGACTTCTCCACAACTGTGAGAGGTCACAGAGAGAAGCCCAGGCTCTCTCACAGTGATGCTGTCAGTGGGCACCAGCTTAAGCGTGACCGACATCTCTGAGGAGGATGGAAAGAAGCAAAGCAGCTGAACGTTTGGAGACATCTTTGCACTGCCCTTTCAGTCTGAACCACTGTCTGGGCTGGGCTGTGTCTTTTTCATCTTGCCTGGATGCTGGCTGTGCCCTTCAGAGTGTGAAGTTGCACAAGGTTCTTCATGATGCTCTCTGGGTGAACACTAGAGTGTCAATGAGTGAGCCCTTGGGTGTAGGTGTTTAAAGTGACAACATGTGGATTATGCAGGAAATGGTGGGTGGCATGCCCCGCCCACAGCCTCTGGTTGAGACTCATGCTGAAGGTACTTGTTGCAGTGATTCACGTGCAGGTCAGCATGGGAAAAGAAAGAAGAAGCAGAGCAAGCAAAGCAGCAGCAGAAAAAAAGTCCTTTGTTGTGTACCAGCAATCTTTTTATAGTCTTGTGAACAAAGAAGGCAGCCTTCCAACAGCAATGAATCAGGCCTTTCAGCTAATTAAACATAGCACACAGAAGTTTTACTTTCTAATCAGAAGTGACCCGCTTCTCATGGCTAATCTATTCTCGGCCCGGAGTATGTTGAGCTCTGCTCTTTGTTAAGAACAGATAATAAAATTTTTCTCAGCGCCCTCCTAGCCCACTTGGCAGAACATCCCGTTTGCAGGCAAGTCCTCCAAGGACAGTAGACACCTCGTTTTCAAGCATGTCCGCTGTTACCTTATCTAAACCTTGAAGGAGCCTCTCGTTTGCAAGTAGGCCCTCCCAAGGACAGCAGACACCTCGTTTTCAAGCATGTCCGCTGTTACCTATCTCTACCTTGACAGAATATCCCCTTTGCAGGCAGACTCCATCAAGGACAGTAATAGTAACGCAGTTACATCTGATTCTCTACAGTACTCATCCTGAAAGATGTATGGCCTCTGTGTCGTTCAAAATTGGTGTTTTTTTATTTGTATGATGCAGAAAGACAGTTATCATTGATTATCTAAGACAATAATTTCCATGAGACATTGTCTATCAGATCTAGACGCTGAGTTCCATTAGATGTTTCTGTGGGAGATCAAGGGTCTATGTAGAGTGGGATCGCTCCTACCTGCTCATCAATGATTACAGGAGGCTGTGAGAACAGTCTTAACACATTTCAGTACTGAGTTCATGGTTCAAAAATAATATGTGGGTGGAGGCAGGAATATGGCAAACTCAAGGCTAGCCTCAGCGACTTATAAAGAACTTGTGCCAAAATAAAAATAAAGCTGGGTGTTGTGGTGCATTCCTATAATCTCAGTGGCTTGGGAGACTGAGGCAGGAGGACCACAAGTTCAAATCCAGCCTCAGTCAACTTATTGAGGCCCTAAGCAACTAGCGAGACCCTGCCTCAAAATCAAAAATAACAAGGTCTGAAGATGTGGCTCAGTGGTAAGTTCCCTTGGGTTCAATCCCTGGTACCAAAAAACAAAACAAACAAACAAACAAACAAACAAAAAACAAAAAGAAGGAGATTGGGATGTACCTTGGTGGTAGAGCACCCCTGGGTTCAATCCCATAGGGTAAAAAATAATAATAATAGCAATAATTTATGGGTTTTTGCCTCCTTTATGGGTTATCTCTGAGGTTCAATAAAATGAAATTCTGATCAACAGTTTTTCCATGTTGGTTGTGTTTGGTGAGTTTCTCTCTATGTACATTTCCTGATGTACAATAACAAAGCTATAGTTGAAAGCTTACTAACAGGAACACCTTTCACAGGTCCCCACATGAACTTGTGCTGGGTGGATAACGACACCGGCTGGCTCTTTCTACCCACCGCAGCACAGGGTCCCCAGGATGGTTCTCTGGAGCCAGCTGAGCTATCTAAAGACTCCCACAAAGACCACAACATGGTTTTCCTCTCCAGTGTGAGCAAAGTGTGAAAGATCATGTTCAGAATTGCTTCTCCTACAATGTCTGACAGCCTTGCTCAGGAGACCCTCCCACACTCAGCAAGAGGAGTGCTGTCACCCAGGAGCTTGTCACAGTTCAAAGATCTCTCTTGCTTGTCATGTAGACATGCTCGCTCCACTGTGCCCTCTCCCATGTCAGAGGGAATATTCCCTGAGGAGGGTGTCACACTCACTGGAATGACTTCTCCAAGTCAAAGGTGGCAGGAGCTCTGTGTGGACACTCCACGTTCCTACATGTGAAGGGCTCTTTCCTGGCACCTCCAGAGGTTTGAGTTACATTTTAAAAATCTGCCACATTTGTTTCATATACAAGGGTTTTCTACATTGAACTATTGCAAGTCTGAAAAGTTGATGTTTTGACAGAAAGCACTCCTTCAATCATGATTTTTGTTTTTTTCCTCTGCATTGAGGGTACTTGATTAAGCCTGAGCATGGGTGGGGTTTTTTGTTTTTTGTTTTTTGATGTGTCATGATGTGGCCTGTGGCTGGCAGAAATATTTGACAGTAGAAGAGAATTGAATTTTTTTTTTAAAGATAGAGAGAAAGAGAGAGAGAGAGAGAGAGAGAGAGAGAGAGAGTTTTTTTAATATTTATTTTTCAGTTTTCGGTGAACACAACTTTATTTATGTGGTGCTGAGGATCGAACCCAGCGCCCCGCGCAGGCCAGGCGAGCACGTTACCGCTTGAGCCACATCCTCAGCCCAAGAGGGAATTGAATTTTAATTAACTTCCTCCCAGAACAATTTTTATTATTGGTATCAGAGATTAAACCCGGGGTACTTGTCCTCTGAACCACATCTCCAGTCCTTTTTACATTTTATTTTAAGACAGGACCTCACTAAGTTGCCCAGTCTGGCCTTGAACCTGTGTTCTGCCTGTCTCAGTTCCCAAGTTGCCAGAAGTGTAGGTGTGGCCTCCACATGCAGCAGAACTCTTTATGGCTGTGGTCTCTCCAGAATCTGCGCTCCCAGCATACTCTTTGTGCCCATCTCTCCTGCTGCTTCTCTAAGGGGACTTTTCCCGTGACCATGGGCAAGGTGTGCTGTGGAGAGATGAGGGGCCTTAACTGGGCAGTGCTTTCAAGGACTGAGCACACGGTGCCCTCAGTGACAATGCTAAGGAGAAAGACGCACAGCCATCACCAGGTTGGAAGTGGGAGCCCAGCGAGGGCAGCCACCATGCCCCTCCGCTGCACTGACACCACCGTACCTAGCGGCACGGAGGCCTTGTCTTTTCATTTGCTTTTGTTGTTTGTTTTTTATTGATTCCTCTGCAAACGACTTGAGCACCGGGACGTCAGGGTCACTTCCCTAATCAAGCTCGTTCTCATCCTGGGTCCTGCCTGTTGGGTAGCGTTGGCTCCCCGGTTTTTGCCACTACAAACCTTACTGTAGTAAACAGCCCTGATTTTAGGCCCTTTCAAAGCACAAACTCTCACAGGTGGAGTGCCTGGGCCAAAGGATGTGTGTGATTGATGTATAAAGACATTTCTAGTTGGGTGCGGTGGCACATGCCTATAATCCCAGTTACTCGGGAGGCTGAGGCAGGAGGATTGCAGGTTCCAGGCCAGCCTCAGCAACTTAGTGAGGCCCTAAGCAACTTAGCTAGACCCTGTCTCAAAATAGAAAATAAAGGGGGCTAGGGATGTGGCTCAGTGGTTGACCTCCCCACCCCACCCCAGGTTCAATCCCTGGTACACACACACAAAAAAAATTCAGGTGAGTTTCCAGGCCAAACAGTACTAATTCACTTTCCCACAGTGGCCATGTAACTTTCAGGAATCACTGTTCCTTTTAATTCCACCAGCTGGATGAATAACAATGCATTCGTTTATCGCTTTACCTTGACTTTGCTCTATAATCCATAAGCCTGATCAGCTCGTTCTATACTTGATTAGAACCTTGATATCTTCCTGCTTGGACTACCCATTCAGGGCCTTGGGATCCATCCTGTGATCAGAGAGTGGACACGCTGGGGTTTTCTGCTGTGTTAAAGCATGGCTATTATGTGACTGTCTTTGTTGTATTTTACAGTTCTTAGAGAGTCAGATATGACACTTCCTCGATGACTTCTGGGACTGCCATCTTGTTGGAGAAGTGTTCACAACTAGTAGCTACGAGCAGCTCAGAGTGCTAGGAGAACCTACGCTTGTACAGGCCTGACAGGAACACCTGCAGGACGGAGTGCTCTGCCACATCCTCAGCACTTGTGGTCAGAGTTGCCAAGCTACCAGACTACCAGGTCAGGAAACTGAGATGCAAGTGCTTCAGGGTGTTTGACCCCCCAACTCATAAAGTCCCCCTCCCTTAGGGACAAAGACCCTTCCAGACTGCCTTCCATCATGACAGCAACATTCAGTGCTTCCTCGTAGTGCGGTTACATTAGGCATAAGATGACTGGCTTATAGGTGTTAAGGTGCTTAT
The DNA here is from genome assembly GCF_001458135.2 of Marmota marmota marmota. NCBI lineage: Eukaryota > Metazoa > Chordata > Mammalia > Rodentia > Sciuridae > Marmota > Marmota marmota. Next base: position 366,878 of record NW_026000207.1, read on the forward strand.
GTGTGGTTGGCAGGCACGCCCTACCTGAACCCTAATACAGCTGTATGCGTTCCAAAATTAAATGAGCTTGAGCTTGCTGAATGTCGACTCCGGTTTCTCATCAGCCACTTCTCACCAGCGCCCAGTGTCCCTGTGTTGACTTGACACTGCATCTCTACCCTCCCGCGACTGAGGTGACCATTGACCAGAACCAGTGACAGGAACACATACAGAGAAGGACTCCTGATATCAAAGATCAGACCTAGCCAGGGACCAGCACATGGTGACCTTTGGTGCACCTGCTACTGTCAATAAAGTTTTATTGGAACAAAGCTACCCCATTTGCTTAGTATTACCTATGGCTGCTCTCTGGCAGAGCTGAGAAGCCATGGTGAGACCTCAAGGCCTGCAAAGATGAAAATTCTGATCACTGGGCTCTTTACAGAGTGAGTTTTCCAACCCTGCCCTGGAAGAGTGTGTATCTGTTCCTGTACTACTTAGCACCAGGGAACTGCTGTCCATGATCCCAAGAAACACTCTTGCTGTTAAGGATATGCTTCATTGTTGACCTTATACCACATCATCAACTTTATTTCTTTTTTTAACTGCCTTTACTCCAATTCATTATGTCAGCTGCAAATATATATTAATTTGATTAGTTCTGCTCTTTTATTCATTTTTTATTTTTTGGTAATGGGGATTGAACCCAGGGTCACTTAACCACTGAGCAATATCCCCATCCCTTTTAATTTTTTTGTTTTTTAATTTTGAGACAGGGTCTTGCTAAGTTGCTTAGGACTTTGCTTAGGTACTGAGGCTGGCCTTGATCTTGCAGTCCTCCTGCTTTAGACTCCTGGGTTGCTGGGATTACAAGCGTGCACCACCATGCCCCCAGCTTACTTTATTTATTTTTAATCTTTCATTTTCCCTCATTAAGATATTTATTTATTTTCAGTTCTGGGGAAAGTGCTCTGCCACTGGAATGTATCCATTACCTGTCTGTTAATTTATTTTCATAGTACTGGGATCAAACTCATGCTTACAAGCACCCTACCACTGAGCTACATCCCCAGTCCTTTTCGTTTTTGTTTTGGGACTGGGGCTTGCTATGTTGCTGAGGTTGGCCTTGAATTTGCCAACCTCAGTACCTGGGATTACAGGCGTGGGCCACTGCAGTCACTAATAAAGACATTTAGTGCTTTTACTTTTCCTTTGATTATTTCTTCTACTTGACTGTATCACCCTTCTGTAGATGTCAGTTTGTCTGCTGAGTTTGTAAGTTTGGGGATTGAGCTGCTCAGTTATAGGAAGCTTTTCTCTTCCAGTTCCAGTCTCGGCAGACTAGTCACCTCTGGTGGAGACTACCAGCCTTCTTCTGCAGCCCTGAGCTTCCTGCAGTGTTTGTGACAGGGGCTCATCTCTGGGCTGGGTGGTGGGCCTCATTCTTCATGTCTGCAGCCCTGCACACCCCCACTGGCTGACTGGGCTGTGAGAGTCAGATCAGTGGCTGTGGAAAACACACAAACCACCTCTTTTGCTCTGGGACACCACAGGGACCAGTGGCAAGGTCCTCCTTATCAAGGGAGGTGGCACCCATTTCCTTCTCTTGTTCTCCTGCAGCGCCCAGGAGCCTAAGTCACAGAAATGGAACCCCCTCCAGGTGGCCCACAGGTCTAACTGCCCAGAGGTTCTGCAAGAGTCTCTTACTCCTGACTGGCTTTGGAGGATAGGAAAATAGGTCCCAGCATGGCCCTTGTGTCAAATACCTAGATTCCTCTACTTGAAGGACTAGAGAGGTGGGAGGGGGAGTGGTCATGGGTCACCTTCCCACCCCACACATAGCTGCCCTCCCTGAAATCCCAAATCCTAGGAGAAGTTCCAGTGTGAAAGGAAGGAGAGAGATGGGCATGATCGTCAGGGGTCATGCACTTTACATTGGTGGACAGTGAAGTCCCAGGACCACTGGGAAGGAATGGATAGGAAGATTCGGAATACAGAAGAGAAAGGGGATATTTGGAAATGCTAGGCCTTGAAGAAGCCAATCAGAAGTAGACCCAAGGAACTTGTCCAACCTCAGGAAGAAGGGCGGGTTCTTTCAGTACTCACTTTGAACTGCTGAGGAAAAGGAAAGAAATGGATAAAGGAAGCTTGTAGAAAGCAGGGAGGAAGTTCGGGCTGGATGAGTCCGTGATAATGTATGAATTTTCAGTGTTAAAACAGTGGTTTGTTCTAGGATCATCCCTTGTCTTAGCTGTCCACGGGCTGCATTGACTGTGTTGCGCACCATGGCCTAGTGAGTGGATGGGTCTGGCATTGGGAACTCCTCACAACACCCACACAGGGATTGACCACCTGAAGCAGGTGAACCTCCCCCTCAGCTCTGGCAAAGGTCCCACACAGCACCTGAGATGGGTGTGACCTGCCAAGATGCCAGTCAACCTGCTGACTGCAAGACATCATGAGACAAGACCCCGCCCTTGAAACCTTATCCCTGCCTTTGATGCCCTTGAAGAAACCACTAGAGTCATCTTTCCTTTGTCTAGTTCCAGCGCCCATGTGGACTAGATCTATCAGGAGCTCTGCTTTATGTAAATATATTGTGTTTTGTTCCTCACCAATTATTTGAGACTCCAAGTTTCCAGGTGGCTTACACCCTCCTCAGTCCCCAACAAGATGCTGGTCGTCTCCCCTGTTAACCCCTGAAAAAGGAAGGGTGGGGCAGGGAAGTGCTGCATGTGTTAGTCCCTTTTCCCCCAACAACCCAGAGTGGTGGTGAAAGGCTGTAATCACAGGAATGTGGGAGCCTGAGACTGAGGCTGGAGATTTCAAATTCAAGCCAGCCTTAGCAACTTAGTGAAGCCCTAAACAACTTAGACCCTGCCTCACAATAAAAGGTGAAAATAAAAAAGGGCCGGGGATGTGGCTCTGTCTTAAAAGGTGTGTGTGTTCAATCCCCAGTACCTAAATGAATGAATAAACAAGACACCAGAGCAGTAAAGGTTTTGTTCACAGCAGGAAGTGGACCTCTTACACTTCTAGAAGTTTCCCATTAAAAGAGAACTAAATGTCAGGGAGTGTTGTTGCTCTGTGCTTGAAAGGATGGCTCTCCCGGCTAATCTTGTGTGAGGACCACAGTTTTTGTTCCCCAATATCTAGCTCCACACTGAGCAGACAAGAAATGGTCTCTTGGAAGACACAGCCACGAAGGACCAACAGAGTCCAGAGGATGCCCTGCTTGGATCAAGAAATAAAGCATCTGGAGCCCTGGCTTCATCCACCTGTCAGGAGCACTCCAAACTTACAGACAGCAGCCTGACTTCTGTGGCTCTGGACCCCATTCACCCATTTTTGAGTTTACATAAATGGGATTCTGAACTATGCATCCTTTTGTCTTCTTGTGTTCAATATTATATGTGTAACGTTCATCCTTTTCTTTTCTTTTTCTTTAGGTGGGTTGGGGATGACCCCGAAGCTTCCGTGTGCCAGGAGTGGTCTGCCACTACATCCTCAATCTTCACCCATTTTTTTACATAAAGCAGTTTTTCCCTCTCATATTCTGTAGTATAAAAATGCCAAATTCAGCTCATTCCTCTGCTGACAGCCATTCGTGTTGATGCCACTCTGGGACTTTCACCAGCAGTGCTGTTAGGGACCTCTCTGACCACAGCTGCAGTCACCTCGACGCGGATTTCTGACCAGGAATATGCCTCGAGTGGGACGGCCGGGCGCGGGGCCGGTGATTCCCCGACGCGCTTTAGAGGACCCTGCCCCACCGCCTCTGAGCGCGCTGTCCCCGGCAGGTGCCTCCTGCAGCCTCTGGGGGCCGCGGGGGCCGCCTCGTCGCTATTTCTTTGTGTTTATCTGACTTTTTGTTACGGACATCTTCCCTTTCAAACAAAGCACACTGACTGCCGGCTCCGGGTCCTAGGCTCGGTGACCCACAGCCTCGGACCAGCCTGCCAAAGCCCTTACTCGACTGCACTGGAAGACGGTTTGTTTCAAGTGCTGCACGAGTGACAATGTCGACAAAGGCTGAGCTTAGCTGAGTTCTAAGATAGTTCTCTTAAAAAAAAA
>NW_026000207.1:370955-383869 GCF_001458135.2 Marmota marmota marmota
CGGAGGCGGACGGAGGGGCGAGCCGGCGGGGCGGGGGGGGGCGCGTCCCCACGCACGGCGCTGAGCGTCGCGGGGGCGGGCGCGGGGTGGAAGGTCGCGAGCTCCCGCTCTCCTCCTGCCACGGCGGCTGGCGGGTCGAGCCGGGACCTTAGGGACGCGAACATCCGGGTGCCGACGGGCGCAGGCGCCGTCGCCGCGAACATGGCTGCCGCCGGCCGCCTGCGGTGAGTCCCGCCGCGCCCCTCACCCCTCGGTGCCGAGTTTCCCCAGAGGGCGGCGTGGGAGGGAGCCCCGGATATCGTGTCGCGGCGTGCCGGTCGGCGGCTTTCAGCGGGTAGGGCGCGGCGGGCCCGCGGGGCTGGCGTGTGACCCGGCGGCTGCCGTCTGCCCGGCTTCTCCTGGGCTCCGGCCGGTGGCCCGCGGTGGTCTCGCCGCGGCCTCCTGGCGCGAGGCCACCCTGGGCGCGGGCCCCCCGGACTCCTGTGGCGGGACCTGCCTCGGCGCGTTCCTGTGCGTCCGGCGGACTTCGCAGCTGCCTCCCACGGCTCAGTGGTTTACTGCTCAGCGGCTCTCCGCCGCCTCTGTTGACTTCCGTTTCTATAGAAACGCAGCGAGACTGTGCGGTGGACTCCCAGACTGACCCGCGCCCTTGCGCCCCGAGATAGCCGTGCCTTTCCTGGGGTCCATCCGTGTAGCCACGCGTAGTCCGTCTTCTGTGCTGCGCTTCAAAGTAAGTTGTAGATGACACTTGTCAAACACCTTCCTCTGCTTAGCATGAGTTAGAGTTCAGTATTGTTTCTGATTTTTTGAGGAAAAATTGACTTTCAGTGAAATGCCTAGATCTTCGTGGCATAGTCGGACGGATTTTGACAAAATTACTACCATGGAAAGATCCCTTATTCTTTGCCAATTTAAAAAATGTGGTTGGTAGGAACTAGGCTTGAAAAAAATTTTTTTCAGTATAGAGAATTGAACCCAGGGCCTTGTACATGTTAGGAATGCTCCACTGAGCAGGACCCCAGCCCTAAAAATGTTTTAAGTACCATGCTTTGTTCTTCCCTCCCCTATAACAGGTAAATTATTCTTTTTTTCTCTCTCTCTTTCTTTCTTTTTTTTTGGTAGGATTGGACCCAGGGGCACTTAACCACTGAACCATATCCCCAGCCCTTTTTAGTACTTTTTTTTGGTGGGGGGAGGTACCTGGGATTAAACCCAGGGGCGCTCGACCACTGAGCCACATACCCAGCCCTATTTTTTTGTATTTTATTTAGAGACAGGGTCTCAATGAGTTCCTTAGCGCCTTGCTGTTGCTGAGGTTGGCTTTGAACGTGCAATCCTCTGCCTCAGCCTCCAGAGTGGCTCGGATTACAGGCGTGCACCACTGTGCCCCACTTAGTTTTTATTTTGAGACAGCGTTTTGCTTAGTTACTGAGGCTGGCTTTGAACTTGCAATCCTCCTGCCTCTGCCTCCTGAGCTGCTGGGATTACAGGTGTGCCCCACTGTGCTCTGTGAATTTTACTCTTTTTCTATTGCTTATTTTCTTCTACACCTAGCTTTCCTGCTCCCTCCACTCCCTTCCCCCCAGTCTTTTATTTTGAAAGTTTTACACCTGCAAAAGAGCTGCAGGAACAGTGTAGTGAACACTTGTAAAGTCATCCAGGTTCTCAGGTTATTAACAGTTTACCACATAAGCTTTACTTTTTTACCTTTCTAAAACACATGCACACACGTTCTCTTTTTGTATTTTACATGTATACAGAGTTGCACAGGCTGGTGTGATACAGGTGAAAATTTATATACACTTTTTAAATTTTTATAATTTTGTATTTTATTTATTTATTTTTATGTGGTGCTGAGGATCGAACCCAGGGCCTTGCACGTGTGAGGCGAGTGCTCTACTGCTGAGCCATAACCCCAGCCCCACATACACTTACTTATGTTGGCTTTATCACTGAAAGTGTATTGTGGACATCATGACACTTCAGCCTGAAATATTCTCACCTGCACTTCCTAAGCACAAGAACATTCTTGAACAAAACTAAAGTGTTGTTGTGACACCCAAGTTCTGTATTATTGGTAAGCAATTTTTGTGTAATGTAAAATCTGCATGTAGCTAAGTTGTTTTGTATTTGGTTTGAACTAGAATCCAGTCCAGTCCAGTCCAGGATCAATGTTAAATTTAGTTTTCATGTCTTTTTAGTTTCTTTCAATCTGTGATCTTATTGTTGTTGCTTTTTCTTTCAAGACATTAACTTTTTTTTTTTTTTAAGAGCCAACTGGTTATTTTGTAGTTTGTCCTCTTAGTGTTCAATTGATATTCTCATGATTAAATTCAGGTTCTCCATCTTTCACAGGAAATTAAGTGAAGTCATACCCTTTTTGGTGTGCCACATCTGGAAGAACATGAAGCTCGTTGTGGTCAAACTTTGTCATGTGATAAAGACCTGTCTTCCAGGGCTCTCCACCTTTTCCCTATTGTACTTATTAAATCATCCTTGGGGTAACACTTTTAGTAATTTAAAAAAAAATTTTTTTCAATATGTGTTTTTAGTTTCTGATGGGTCTTTATTTTATTCATTTATTTATATGAGGTTCAGAGAAGCAAACAATGCCTCACACATGCTAGGCATGCACTCTGCCACTAAGCCACAACCTCATCCTCAATAATTGTTATTTTTTAATTTATGGTATGTTATTTATTCTTTTTATGTATTTATTTTTATTATAGTTGTAGACGGACAGCATGCCTTTATTTGTTTAGTTTTTTATGCTGTGCTAAGGATCGAACCCATTGCCTCACACATAGTGGTCAGCGCTCTGCCACTGAGCTACAGCCCCAGCTCATGTTATTCATTCATATATAGTCATATGTTTCAAATATTTTTTATATGTTTAGTGTTTTTTGTGTATTAAGACTCTTCATCCTGGGGCTGGGGCTGTGACTTAGCAGTAGAGTGCTTGTCTAGCACGTGCGAGGTGCTGGATTCGATCCTTAGCACCATGTTAAAAAAAATGAATAAATAAAATAAAGGTATCATGTCCAACTACAACTAAAAAAAAATTTTAAAAAGACTCTTCATCCTGATAACTCAAGAATATTCTTTACTATATATTTTATTTTAATCATACTCAAGTTTATTTGTGTGTGTGCATTTTTTTTTTAACAAATAGTTCTTTGATCCATCTGGATTTTATGTGTGTGACAGTATGTACAATTTAGATTTTGTAATTTTTTTCTCATCTGAAAAGGCAGTGAGAGGGCTGGGGATGTGGCTCAAGCGGTAGCGCACTCGCCTGGCGCACGTGTGGCCCGGGTTCGATCCTCAGCACCACATACAAACAAAGATGTTGTGTCCGCCGAAAACTAAAAAAAAATAAATATTAAAAAAATTCTCTCTCTCCTCTCTCCCACTCTCTCTTAAAAAAAAAAAAAAGGCAGTGAGAGAAATACATGTGTCTTAACTGAGGTATGAGGTTATGAGACTTTTTTTTTGATACTGGTCCTTAACCACGGAGTCACATCCTCACCCCTTTTTATTTTTTATTTTGAGACATAGTCTTGCTAAATTGCTTAGGGCCTTGCTAATTTGCTGAGACTGGCTTTGAACTTGCAATCCTTCTGCCTCAGCCTCCCCATTTGGAGGTTTAGGCCACTTTTACCATCTTCCAAATTAAGCACCAGAGTGTATTTGCGGCTGTTGGTCCTTCCCTTCCTTTCACTGACTGCTTAGTTACTGCAACCTAGTGAAGAACCTCAACTTTGGGAGTAAACATTCCAGCTCCTCCTCTTTTCTTTTTAAGGGATTGTCTTGGCTTTTTCAGGTGCTGTTCTCATTTGTGTGAGTTATAGAAATGGTCTGTCCTGCTATAGTGAGATTCTTCCAGAAATTTTCATTAGGAAGGCATTGCTTTTACAGGTGGTCTGGTGAGAGTCCTCATGGTTTCAGTATTGGGCCCCTTCATCCTTTGCACCATCTCTAGCTCCCCACTAGCTCAAGTGTCCTTTCAAGTCTTCAGTATTTTTTCAATGGTGTAGGATTTTTGTTAGTTTTTGTTTTCTATTTTTTATGGGACTTTAATTTTTAAGACTTTTTTTATTGGTTATTGTTTTAGGAAGATTTTGATTTGGGGTGTCAGTAGTTATTCAGCAAATGATTATTTACTGGGCACCTAAATTCATCTAGAAATAAACAGACAGCAATCCCTGCTGTGGCAGTGCTTATGATTTAAGGCAGTTATTTCTCTTGTTGAGCTCAGGCATTTAAAAAAAATAATTATCCCTGAGCCTGATTTAGTGTGCATGCTTGTAATCCCAGCAACTCAGGAGGCTGAGGCAGGAGGATTGCAAGTTCCAGGTCATTCTGGCAATTTAGCAAGACCCTGCCTCAAAGTAAAAAGAAGGGCTGGGGCTATAGCTCAGTGATGGAGCACTCCTGTCTTTAATAGCCAGTACCAACAAAACAAAACAACCTACCTGTTTTACCAAAGAAAAAAAGAATTATATTTAACTGAGAAGAAAAAAATGATAACTTATTATTACTTTATTATTATAGTGAGAATTTAAATTATTCTTAACAGGAATAATGTGCTTTGTGGATTGATGTAGACTGCTAAATTCTTTTTTTTTAATATTTTCTAGTTGTCAATGGACCTTTGTTTATTTATATGAGGTGCTGAGAATTGAACCCAGTGCCTCACACATGCTAGGCAAGCACTCTACCACTGAGCTAGGACCCAACCCTGGACTGCTAAATTCTAAAATAATAATTTCTATTATGTATTATGCATTTATACTCTGCCAGATACGTATATGGATGCCATGTGCATATTGTTACATTATTATTACATTATTGTTATATTATTATATCATTTAATTCTTACAGTGATGATGAATTGGGTACATTAGTGTTCTCATTTTTTACCTGAGGAAACTGGGGCTTGAGAGAAGACTTGAGTTAACAGAGCTGGCTTTTGACCCAGGACCTGTTCACATCCAGAACATGCTGCCTTGTACTCAGTTTGGCTATTTCAGAGCAGTTTTACTTAGAAGATATGAGGCAATATCTATGACTAAATGTACTTTTTGATTAAATGAGTTTAGAAACTTACTAGTGTGTGGGAATCTTATTATTAAAGAAATGGTCAGATCTCTTCTCTGCAACAGGGAAGGGGCGTGAAAAACATTTCTTTTTGTGTAAAAACATAAAACAAAATTATCCATTTGTTTTAATGTGAAATCAAAAGAAAAACTAGGTGTTGGGGCCACTGTGGAGAGAAAAGATGGGACACACACACACACACACACACACACACTGATCAAGAGGGGTAAATGTTCTACTCAAAATGCAAGGGCAGCTTCCCAAGCTATTGCTGAAATAGGTTAACGGAGCAAGCTGGGCTTTTATTTTGGAGAAAAAGTGGGGCTGGGGTGATAATGGCCTTGCATTTGTTGGCGCTTGCATGTTTGATCTAGCAAGATCTGGCAGCAAATAGGAGGCATGGAGGCTTTCTTATTAGCTTTCCTAGATGTGGGGAGAGGGCTTGAAAACTGTCTGCAAGTCAGCAATCACGCAGTAATCAGATGGGTGACTTTATTAGCTCAGGGTTAGAGTGAGTGGCAAATGATTTTGTTAAGGCATGGATTCTTTGAACAAATAAGGTAGGCATTATGGGTGGTCCACAGAGATGGTGGGAGCCATGTGGATGGGCAGGTCTGCTGAGGTCTGTCAACGTCAAGTACCCAGCATTGAGTGTGAGTGATGCTCCTGCAGGGCCTGGGACTAGGATGAGACCCTTTAGAGCTGAGTGCCTAGAATGGTGTTCTACACAAGCCCACCACATCACTGCGAAACCATTATTTCTCTTTGGAAGTCCCAAAGTGTCAGAAATGTGCCGGGTGGGGTTCTTACCCTAATAGACTCAACACACTTTTTTTTTGAGCAGCTTTATTTAGATAAAATTCACATCCCATACAGTTCACCCTTTTAAGGCATACAATTCAATGATTTTTATTATATTCACTGGCTTATATCTATCTTCCCACAGTTAATTTTGGAATATTTTCATCATCCCTGTCCCTTGCAAAAGAAAACCAATACCTGCTGGCAGTCACTGCTCATCTCCCCACCCCTCTTACCCCTTGGCAGTCACTAACCTTTCTGTCTATGCAGGTGTCTGTTCTGGGCATTTTTTATAAAACCCATAATTTTTGATTTTTAGTGTCTGGCTCTTTTTTTTTTTTTTTTTTTTGGGTGATGCTGGGGATTGGACCCAGGGGTGCTCTACTACTAAGCAACTTCTCCAGCCTTTTGTTATTTTTATTTTTGGTTTGAAAAAGTTTCTTGATAAATTGCTGAGGCCAGCCTCAGACTTGCAATCCTCCTGCCTCAACAGTTGCTGGGATTACAGGCCTATGCCGCTGCATTTGACTATATGTCTGGCTTCTTTTATTTAGCAAAATATTTTCAAGATACATCTATATTGTAACATGTGTCTCTACTTTGTTCATTATTATTGATGAATAGTAGACCAGATCAAATCTTTTGTTTCTGAAGTGTTCCAAGATAGACTTCAATGTTTAAAAGAAAAAATTTGTTAAAATGGCTTGAGTTTCATCTTGTTAGGTTCCACTTTGTAAACTTCCACCCTTGTAGTTACCCATTGTGCATGTACTAGTCTTCTAGAACCAAGTAGGTTAACCTGAAACAGCTGGCTGGGAGGAACTCTCCAGGACTTGTTTTCTAAAGAAAAGTATTTAGAGGAACAAAACTTAAACCTCCCTAGGTGTATTACAAAGTCATTCAAAAAGTAACCCAGTGAGACTTGTGAATGGAAATATGTAGTACCCAGTCAACATTCTGCTTTAAAGAGTAATAAATGCAGATGAGTTTTAAAAACAAGAATATTTCATTATATCACATTTTGTTTCTCCTTTTGCCGATTAATGGATGTTAAATTGTTTCTACATTTTTCATATTACAAATAATGCTGTGAACATTCATATTCAGTTTTTAAGAAATGGACCATTTTTGGTTTTTTTGGAATAGCTACCTTAGGAGCTGATTCTGGTCATCCTAGTGAGTATGAAATGTGATCATGTTCTGTTTTGGTTTGTACTTTTCTCTTGGTTAGTAATGTTGGGTATATTTGGTTTATTGGCCAATTGTATATCTTCTTTTGAGAACTGCCTATTCAGATCTTTTGTCCATTTAAAAACTTTGTTTTAGATGTAGATGGACGTAATACCTCTATTTCATTTATTTTTAGGTGGTGCTGAGGATCAAACCCAGTGTCTTCTATGTGCTAAGCAAGCGCTCCACCACTCAGCTACAACCCCAGCCTCTTGTTCATTTCTCAAATGGGTCATTTATATTTTATTGTTAAATTATAAGGTATATCTGTTCTATATATCAGTCCTTTGTCAGACATGTGGTTTGCCCACATTTTCTCCTGCTGTGTGATTTGGCTTTCACTTTCTTTCTTTCTTTCTTTTTTTTTTATGATGCTGGGGATTGAACCCAGGGCCTTATGCATGCGAGACAGGCACGCTTCCAACTGAGCAATATCCCCAGCCCCTGGCTTTCACTTTCTTAATGACATTCTTTGAAGCATAAAAGCTTTTAATTTTCATGTAATGCAATTTGTTAACTTTTGAGTCTTTCTTTTTTGTTGCTGTTGTTGCTTACACTTTTGGTATTATAGCAACTTTCCCAAAGAAATCAAAAGAAAAACTAGGTGTTGGGGCCTAGTTTTTATTTAGAATTTATGCCTGTGATCTTTTCTAAGATTTGTATTGTTTTATCTCTTTATTGAGACGTGTGATCCATCTTAATTTTTGTGTGATGTGCACTCTTTTTTTTTATCAATATTTTTATATATTTATTTTTATGTGGTGCTGGGGATTGAACCCAGGGTTTCATGTGTTCAAGGCAAGTGCTCTACCGCTGAGCTACAACCCCAGCCCATGTTTTTTAAACATTTTTTAGTTGGGCACAATACCTTTATTTTGTTTATTTTTATGTGGTGCTGAGGATCGAACCCAGTGCCTTGTGTGTTCTAGACGAGCGCTCTACGGCTGAGCCACAACCCCAGCCCCCATTGCACTGTTTTTGATGAGTATTTTGCAGTGTGCTTCTCACCATCTTTATATATATATATATATATTTTTTTTATTTGATGGAACTTTATTTATTAATTTATTTATATGCAGTGCTGAGATTCGAACCCAGTGCCTCATACATGCTAGGCAAGTGCTCTTCTACTGAGCTAAAACCCCAGCCCCCTATCTTTTTTTTTTTTTTTTTATTTATCTTTACGTGGTGGTGAAGATCAAACCCAGTGCCTCATATGGGCTAGGCAAGCACTCTACCACTGGGCCACTACCCCAGCCCTGCCTTTCACCATCTTGAAAGGCATTTTACAGGTAGTGTTAAATATCCATATAACTTAAAAAGTTCTAAAGCTCTAAGTTCATGCAAGGAAAGTGTTTGTTTTTAAAAACCCCTGTTTCTGTTTGGATATGTCATCTAGAAGACATAGGAACAGTCAGGTGCTAGAGAATATGTGTTAATCTTCTGTAAAGTTGGATTAGATGAAGGAGCAGGTGCTGCTGGGGAACAGAACTTAAACCTCCCTAGGTGTATTACAAAGTCATTAAAGAAGTAACTCATTAAGGCTTGTGAATGGAGATATGTAGTACCCAAATAGTGCAATTTGTTAAGTTTTTAGGTAGATGAGGATGGTACCTCTGTGGAAACAGCTCTCAGCACATAGGACTCGAGGCATCCCAGGATGTCTTACCCACAGGGCAGGGTCGGTCTCCCTGTGTCTTACCTAAGCAGCACAGTTCTCCAGCTTTGAAGTCCCACACAGGGCTGAGACAATGCTCATGTGCTTTCTTTTTTTTTGGGGGGGGGGGAACCTAGGGCTTTGTGTGTGCTAGGCAAGCACTTTACCATTGAGCCACACCACAGCCCAGCATCCTGTATATACAAAGATTTGGATTAAACTTCTCCAGTGGTAATGGATAAGAGGACAGGTTGGTTAGGGAAAGAATCAGCAATACTAGGGTCTCCAGACAAGTATGTACAGCGTCAGAGGAGGAGTAGGAAATAGAGAGCCCCCAGATATGTGAACAACATTGTGATGAGTTTTTAACATTATTTTTGCCATTGTACTGCCAAAAGTATATGAATGTATGGGAGGGGGCTGGGGAGTAGCTCAGTGGGAGAGCACTTGCCTGGCACATGTGAGGCACTGGGTTCGAGCTCAGCACCACATAAAATAAATACATAAATAAAACAAAGGTATTGTGTCCACTTACAACTATAAAAAAATTTTAAAAAATAAATATGTGGGAGGGCAACAATGTAAGATATTTTTAAGACAATCTTAATTTATGAAGTTCAGTAAGATTCTTGCATGAATTGCCTTAATGTAATGCCATTGTCCTTAATCTGTCCTAATGTCTTCTATATACTTGTGATAATTTGTTACTTCACTGTGGAACTCAGGTCCTTGTCATCTGAGAATGGCTTAGTTGGTTTAGACTGCTATAGGAAAATGCCATAAACTGTGTGTCTTATGAACAACAAAGTTTTGTTTCTTAGCGATCTGGGGACTAGGAGGTCCAAGATCAAGGCAACAGAGGCCTTGGTGCTGGGTGAGGGCCTGCTTTCTGGGTCCTGGCTTATCCTCATGTGGTAGAAGGTGGGTAATGGAGCTCTCTGAGGCTGCTGCTTTTTTCTATGACACAATTTATATATTTCAAATGGACAAAAAAATTTGTTTTATTTACAGTACCTTAAGATAAATTGCCTTTATGAGCTTTCTTTCCAGACCTTGAGATCTACAAGCATATCTAGAAAATTTACTATTGTGGAAAATGAAGACTGCCTGTAGTTTTGTTTTCCCTTCACAAATGGCTGTAACACTATCCTTTTGGTGGTTCAGGGACTTTATTATTTTCTTTAGGCATCATTAAGTCCTGCAACTCTTACAGAGTAACTTTGACGATGTATAAATTCTGTCATTTTGCTAGCCAGTTCTTGGGTCCATCACTCAATAGAACCTTTAACTCCATTCAAATTTACTTTTATTACTGAAAGGTGAGTGACTCACCCGAGATGGAGATTCAGCCAAGAGATTTATTGGGGGGCTGCCCAAAGGGAAAGAAAAGGAGAGGCAGAGAGAGAGCAGAGAGAGGAGAGGAGGAGGGCAGAGAGAAAGAGAGCAAAGGAAGAGAGCAGAGAGAAAGAGAAAGAGAGAGGAGAGAAAGAAGAGGAAGAGGGCAGAGAGCGTGAGCTTGCAAGCTTTGGCTTAAGAAGGGTTGCCTAGGCGATGTGGCCGGTGCTGATTGGCAGGGTGACTCAGGAACAGCGTGCAGATATCGTGTCCTGTGGGGATGGGTCGAGAAAACTTTTGAATTTGGCGTCCTTTGGCTTGGTGCTCTTTGGAGAGGAGAGAGAGGGGTAAGGGATTCCGTGATGTTCTCGCGAGATGGAAACTTAATTTTAGTGGGGAGTCTCTCACACACCCAATAATTAGAAATCTTACAGAAGGGATTGATTTTGAGTATTTAGGCCCACATTTCTATTTTAAGGCTTTAGTTTTCATGAATAGTTCTTGGAGGCCCAATTATCCCTGTCCTTCCTTCCTTCCTCCCTCCCTCCCTCCCTCCCTTCCTCCCTTCCTCCCAGGGGTAGAGTTCTAAGACACTGANCTCCCTTCCTCCCTTCCTCCCTTCCTCCCTTCCTCCCTTCCTTCCTTCCTTCCTTCCCAAACCCAAGACACTCAACCACTGAGCCACATCCCCAGCCCTTTTAAGATATATTTTATTTAGGGCGGGGTCTTGCTGAGTTGCTTAGGGCCTTGCTAATGTGCTGAGGCTGGCTTTGAACTCACAATCCTCCTGCCTCAGCCTCCCTAGCTGCTTGGGATTACAAGTGTGCACCTCTACGCCTGGCATCCCTGTCCATCTTGTGTCATGTCTTCATCATCTTCTAGACCTCAGCTAACTGGGACATCTCCTACTTCTTTTTGGCATTCTATTTCTTCCAACAGTTGGAAATTTCAAGGAACTTTACTCCTGAGCCAGTGGTAGTTGCCATTTTGTGTCCTTGGGGATTTTTTTATAAGGATGTCAATCCCCCCCCCCTTTTTTTTTTGGTACTAGGGGCATTTAACCACTGAGATAGATGCCTAGCCTTTTTATTATTTGAGATAGGGTCTTGCTAGGATGCTTAGGGCATTGCTGAATTGCTGAAGCTGGCCTTAAATTTGGAATCCTCCTGCTTCAGCCTACTGTGCTGCTGGATACAGGCATGTGCTGTTATGCTGGATGTCAGTCTCATTCCTGAGAGCTGCACCCTCATGATCCATTTGCCTCCCCCAAAGCTCTACCTTCTAATACCATAACGTTGAAGATGGGATTTCAGTATGACTTTTGGAAAGGGTGACATTCAAGTCCAGGCAAAAGATGTAGCTGAAATGGCTACTTATCATCAAGGAGTGAGAATTCATTGTGGGGAATGAGTCTAAGTTGAGGGCAGTATCTGGATTTGTTGTAAGCTTCCTTCTACATGAAGGAACTTCCCCTGGTGTCTTAGAACACAGTGCAGGAAGCCATCCGTGAATTACACGAGGATCTTCTCTCGATATAGTAGCCAGGGAGATTTAGGGTTGACATTGCGAAGTATCCATGGCTCTCCTGTGGCAATAGACTGCCCAATGCACATGACCTTTGTATCTCTGTTCTGTGAGGAAGATACCTCGTAGTAGCTCCGGAGATGGATGTAACCTATTGGGAATTGAACACCTTTAACCTTTTTTGGTGAAGAACATTCTGTGGAAGGCCTTTGATGTTTCCCAATGTAAATAAAGCAGGCACGGGCTCCATTTTGGCCAGAGTCTAGAAGCTTGGTCCATCTGATTGGCTTACTCATCCTGCCCCTGCTTTTGAAACTACTTTCTGTGTCCTCTGTTTTTTTTTCCACCATTCTATTTTTTCTAGCTTTTATTTCTCATCCAGCCCATTCCACCAAGGGGAACCCCATTTCCAACACCTACACTGGACGTGGACAAGAACATGGTACTATGGTACCTAAGTACGCAGGTTGCTGGTCCGCAGAATGGTCAAGGGCTGGTGTTATTGTGGTGTAGGGATCAAACCCTGAGCTTCACACATGCTAGGCAAGTGCTCTGCCACTGAGCTACTTCCCTGAACCAGTGCATTTTTACCTCCAGAATCTTTTGTTTCTGAAAATTCCCTTCGAGAGGTTATATCGTCCTGTGTGTGATGGCCTATCTCCTTTTTCAGACTGTACTTGTGAACCTGCCCTCAAGGTAAGGGTGTGCTCTGGAGCCTTATTTTCACAGGATGGCCAGAGGCTGCGCAGGCCCTGTGCATCAGGAAGGCAGTTGTGGCAGCCTCAGGAGGCTGCTGGGTGGGAGCAGCAGCTGTGAGCATGGTTCCCTGGGCAGCTGGCCCCTCCATGGCATGGTTTAAAGCTGTGGGCAGAGTAGGTGCCTGAGCTTGGTTTGGCTTCCAAGTGAATTAGGGTATTGCTCACCTCAGTTTGGTGTTCCTACTTAAGAGTTTTGGGGCAGGGTGTGGTGGCACACACCTGAAATCCCAGTGATTTGAGAGGCTAAGGCAGGGGGATCACAAGTTCAAGGCCCACATCAACAATTTAGTGAGGCCCTCAGCCGTTTAGTAAAACGCTGTCTTAAAATAGAAATTTAAAAAGTAAGGGCTGGGGTTGTGGCTCAGTGGTAGAGCACTCACCTAGCATGTGTGAGGCACTGGGTTTGATGCTCAGCACCACATAAAAATGAAATAAAAACATTGTGTGTCCACCTACAACTAATATATATATATATATATATATATATATATATATATATATATATATAT
>NW_026000207.1:384239-393851 GCF_001458135.2 Marmota marmota marmota
ATATAGATGTATCTTGAAAATATTTTGCTAAATAAAAGAAGCCAGACATATAGTCAAATGCAGCGGCATAGGCCTGTAATCCCAGCAACTGTTGAGGCAGGAGGATTGCAAGTCTGAGGCTGGCCTCAGCAATTTATCAAGAAACTTTTTCAAACCAAAAATAAAAAGTTCGAGAGGTGTGGATCAGTGGTAAAGGGTTCCTGGGTTTAATCCCTGGTACTGCCCCTGCAAAAAACAAAAATGTTTGTAGTTCAAGCTTTCATTAAATACACTTTGAATTTGAGTTAAAGAGGTCTGTTATTTAATTGGAACATCTTGACTCTGAGTTGGGGAGATCTCCTTGAATTGCTTTTTGAAAGTACTAAGGTGTAGGGAGCTGCCTTCCACTTCAGGTGGTAATATGAGCAGTTGCATTGGCAGGTATTCTAATGCTTCATGTTCTTGCATTCCTGAGAGCAATCCAGCTGTGCTGTTTAGGGACTTTCCACTGTTCCTTGATGAAATCTGCATTTCACAACAAATATTATATATGTATCACTTCTTGCACTTTCCTTATGGTCACTTCTTGCCAAAGTCTTTCCCTCACTGTTTCTCAAATTTATTTATTTATTTATTTGTTAGACATGGGCACAATATCTTTATTTTGTTTATGTGGTGCTGAGGATCGAACCCAGGGTCTCTCACGTGCGAAATGAGCACTCTACCACTGAGCCACAACCCCAGCCCTCTCAAATTTAATAATTAATATTTAATGTCATTTGCTTTGCCATTTTTATTTATATTTTTGAGATAGTGTCTTGCTATGGTAATAGTGTTTCTATTTTGAGATGGGGTCTCACTAAGTTGGCCTCAGACTTTTGATTCTCCTGCCTCGACCACTTTGTCATTTTTAAGTATGAGAAATAAAACATTACACGTCAAGTCCTAATCCTCTTGAGTCCCTACTACCACAGGCAAAAATAAGTAATGTGCATTTGTTTAACCTATTTTTGTTTTTACTCCTTGGTATATCTTGAGAAATATTTTTCTTTAAAATATCTTTTTTACTTCTGACACATAGCCATTGCACGTATTCATGGAGTGCAGTGTGACATTTCTTGCAAATCTTAATGTTGAACAGTGAGCTCAGTGACCTTCATTTTTCTCCTTTTTTTTAAGTCAAGCAATTTTAATAGGTTAATTGTAATCAGTAAAAGCACAAGTAACACAAAAGACTTGAATTTCATATCTGTAACAACTTTTCATAGTCCTTACTGTAAGGTGTTGAGGAAGGGACCCACGCTTTTTTGGCTTTCTTGGTTTATGACCACGGTCAGCAAATGTTC
The DNA here is from genome assembly GCF_001458135.2 of Marmota marmota marmota. Classification (NCBI taxonomy): domain Eukaryota; kingdom Metazoa; phylum Chordata; class Mammalia; order Rodentia; family Sciuridae; genus Marmota; species Marmota marmota. The sequence continues at coordinate 385,565 of NW_026000207.1, forward strand.
CACGTGTGCCTAGAAGGCATCTGGCTCTGATGAGTGCGTGCTCCTTCATCCCAGTGTGATCAGGCTGGCTGTGTACATTCTCTCCTGCTTATCCCCATTCCGTTTTTTTGAATTTCCATTTCTGAGAGCCGCTCACTGTGGTTGGATTTAGGTTATCTCCCTGCATTCTGGGTAAGACTTTTGCTCTGTGTTTTGCTGCATTTTCTAGGTGTTCCGTTGCCCTGTGATCCTTGCTGGATGTTTGCTTGTCAAGGGATACAGAGCCCTTCCTTGGTTGGCTTTGCCTGTTCCACCCTGATGCTTTTGTCTTCTGTGTCTTTCTGCTTTGGTGTTTCTGTTATAAACTGTTCAGAGAGTTGTTCTGTCCCATTAAGGCTGTTCACATTTACTGTTATTGGCGATATCATACTTCTTACCTTTTATTTAGCCTGTTGTAATTGTGCTCTTTGAACCCTGTATCAGCTGCTCCTGAATTGATCTGGCTTTCTTATTATTCTTCCTTCCACAAGGGTTTTTGTACTTCAGTGCTATTGACATTTGGGGTCGGGCCATTCCCTGTTGTGAGGACCATCCTGTGCATCACAGGACATTCATCAGCGCCCCTGGCCTCTGCCCCTAGATGCTAGAAGCCCTAGTCTTGAAGTCAGAAGCATTTCCCAAGACTGCCAAGTGTCTTCTGGGGACAGAGCCTTCTGCAGGTGAAATCCACTACCTAGTCTGGGGATGGAGCTCAGTGGTAGAGTGCTTTTGTCTGGCATGTGTGAGACCCTGTGTTCAACCCCAGCACTGCCCGACACACACACCAAGCGCCCTCTGGGCTTGGAAGTTTTGTATCACGCTTACTCTTTTATTTTTGACAAGCTGTAACAGGAATTAGAGAAAACTCAAGGACATTGTCTCCATTTCCCCTTGTCAGAGGTAACAAGCCACTGCCGCCCTCCACCCTCTGGCTAACCCTAAATTTTTGGCACTACAATCCCATCTCCCTCTCTCCCTTCTGGGTTTTTCCTGATGAATAGCACTTCTCCATTCCTTTGGCTAGTGTCCTTGGAGTTCAGTTCTGTCTTTGCTTTTCTGACTCTGCCCTTATCTCATTAACTCTGGGTTCCTAATTGCTATGGGGTGATCTGTGGCAGTAGTTCCCACTGTTTACTGGTGCTGTGTCTGGCCCTCTGACCATCTCCACGGGCTTGGCTGATTCACGTCTTCCTACCTATAATTCTTGCCTGTTGAGTCTGAGATGCCTAAATGGAATTGCTGGATGGGGGGTTTGCCCATTTTGTTGTTTTGTTTCTTATGAGACAGCTCTTCAGTTGCCCAGGCGGGCCTGGGACTTGTGCTTCTCCTACCTCAGTGTTCTCAGTCGCTGGGATCACAAGCAGGTACTACTGTGTCAGCTTTTCATGTCTTGTTTTAACAGCTGCTACCAAATTATCCTGACAAGCCGACTGACCACTTTATATGCCTTTTGATTTCTCATGTGACCTGCATGAGTTTTGTATTGTCACATGTTTTCTTTTGCTTATGTGAAATATACATATATGGTGGTCTTAAAGTTACAGTTTGTAATTGCTCAAATATCATTGACAGAGAGAATGAGCATGTATATTCCTTTACTCTCTAGGAAGTACTTCTTGGTAGCCTTTTTTTTTTTCTTCTTTTTGTGCTGTTCTGTTTGAGTTTGTTTTTTAATAGATTTTGGGCATTAAATCCTTTGTCACTTTTATATTTTATAATATTTTCTCTCCATCTGCCACTTGTGTCTTTTTTTGTTTGTTTGTTTGAGGGTTTTTTTTTGTTTGTTTGTTTGTTTTTTTGGTTCAGGGCCCTTAACGACTGAGCCACATCCCTGCCCTTTTATGTATCTTATTTGGAGACAGGGTCTAGCTGAGTTGCTTAAGGCCTTGCTGAGTTGCTGAGGCTAGCTTTGAACTTGTGAACCTTCTGCCTCATCCTCTCCAGCTGCTGGGATTATAGGTATGGGCCACTGCACCCTGCCTTGTGTTGTCTTTTATTGTGTGGAAATTTTAAATATTGATGTCAGATTTTTTTCTCATTTTACCTCTCCCTTGCACAGATGTGAATTTTAAAAAGAAAACAAGTAAAAATACGTATACATCTAGCCCATCACTGTTTTCTCTTTCTCTTTCAGATACAGGTTTGTGTGCTTTACTCTGTCTTTTTCTTTTCAGCTTGGGACATGAGACTGGAAGCATCAGTCCAGAATGTTCCTGAGGACCTACTCTCCTGTGACACAGACATGGAAGGTCCCACAAGGGAGGCCCCCTGCTTCTCTGTTCCAAGTGGCAGTTGGGACTGTGAGAGCCACGAGAAACACTTGAGACAGTCTGCTTTAACTCAGGAGAAGCCAGTGGCTCAGGAAGTAGTCTGTGAATATCTTGGTTTTGGGGAGCATTTGAGTGCAAGTTCAGGCTGTTTGCCACCTCAGAGAGTGCCCGCCACAAACGGTTTCCATGTATGTGATTCAGATGTTGAGATTTTGGATTGTGGAAGAACGTATAGCCATTCCCTGGATGTCACTCAGTGTGGAAGAGGTCACATGAGAGAGAAGCCCCATAAATACCCAGGAAATGTTAAGTCTTTCAACCATTTTACTCTCCTTGGTGACCAAAAACTGATGAAAAGGGGCAGGAAACCTTACCAAGGGAAGGATGTTGGGGACGTCTTTGCTCTGAGCTCATCTCTTCATGGAAACAAAAGTCGTCCTATGGAGAAACCGTATAAATGCACTGAATGTGGCAAATGCTTCAGACGGAACTCATCCCTTGTTTTGCATCACCGAACTCACACTGGAGAGAAACCATATGCCTGTAATGAGTGTGGAAAATCCTTCTCCAAGAACTACAACCTGATTGTGCATCAGAGGATCCATACAGGAGAGAAGCCCTATAAATGCTCTAAATGTGGGAAAGCTTTTAGTGATGGGTCAGCTCTGACACAGCACCAGAGGATCCACACAGGCGAGAGACCTTATGAGTGTCTAGAATGTGGTAAGACATTCAACCGAAACTCATCCCTGATTTTGCATCAAAGAACTCATACAGGGGAAAAGCCATATAGATGTAATGAGTGTGGGAAACCCTTTACTGACATCTCCCACCTCACTGTACATATCAGAATCCACACTGGTGAGAAGCCCTACGAGTGTAGCAAATGTGGAAAGGCTTTCCGAGATGGCTCATACCTCACTCAGCACGAGAGGACTCATACCGGAGAGAAGCCCTTTGAGTGTTTGGAGTGTGGGAAATCCTTCAACCGCAATTCCCACCTCATTGTGCATCAAAAAATCCATTCTGGGGAGAAACCCTATGAATGTAAAGAGTGTGGGAAAACGTTCATTGAAAGTGCTTACCTCATCAGGCACCAGAGGATTCATACTGGGGAGAAGCCCTATGGGTGTAATCAGTGTCAGAAACTTTTCAGGAACATTGCTGGCCTCATCCGGCACCAGAGGACTCATACTGGTGAGAAACCCTATGAGTGTAGTCAGTGTGGCAAGGCTTTCAGGGATAGCTCCTGTCTGACCAAGCACCAGAGAATTCACACGAAGGAGACTCCATACCAGTGTGTAGAATGTGGAAAGTCTTTCAAGCAGAACTCTCACTTATCAGTACACCAGAGACTCCATGACAGGGAGGGTCCCAGCCAGTGTCCTCAGTGTGGGAAAGTGTTCAGAAGAAGTGCATCCCTTGTCCGACATCAGAGAGCACACCCGAAAGACCAGCCTGTATAAACATAGTGGATGCTGGGCCACAATTCTCTCAGCTTAGTGTGATGGCACCATTCCCTGGTCAGTAGAGAAGAATCCTCAGAGCTACCAGAGAATTGATGGACAAGCCATTCCCTAGCCCTGTTACATCTGTTAGTGGTGAATCTCCTGGAGAAAATACTGGATGATGATAAATGGGGAAGAGTGCATCAGGAATGACTGAGCCTATGCAGAACATGGTAGTGTGACACTGGAATGAAAAATGGGGGAATGTCAGCAAGACAGTTCCCAAAGAGATCCACCCCCTTCACATGAGGATACTCACACTGGGAAGAGCCTGTGTGAGTCCAACAAGCAATCCCTAGGAAGAATCCTGTGAGAATGAATGTTCACTTCATGTACATGAGCACCTGGATATTAGCCTGTGTGATCAGAAAGAGAAACTTTGGCAGGAGCTTATGCTGAGCTTTTGTATCAGCAAAGACACGCTGGTGAGCCATCCCACACCGTGCTCCACTTGCAGCAGCCACAGGATTGCAGTTAGACTTTGATGTGTGAATGAGCCAGAGTACTGCCAGGATGCTAAGGACTCCTTCGAAGGGGAATTGGACCAAGGAGGTGCTGGTAGACAAGGAAGTCATCCCTTTTAAGACTACAGCAGGCTCTTCTGTGATGGATGTCTGCTTGAGGAAACATGGTCCATTGTTGCATTGGTGTTGAAACAAGATCCCGAGCTGTTGGGTTTGCATACCCATTCCCACACGCACCATTGTTGCTCCTGGAGGCCATTTCCCATTCATTCCTTTCAGCCACTCTGAATAATTATAAAGGTTTTGTTGCTATGTTGAAAATGATTATGATGTTTCAAAAAGAAGGTGTAAGAGATTTACTGTCCTTACAGTCCACGTAAAGATCTGTGTGCATACGGATGTAGATTAGAAGTAGATGTTGGAGAAATAAACAAATGGCTTTGTTAGAGGATTGGAATTGTGTCTGGGCTTTTTTCTCTGTTACAGATCATCAATAATTTGAAAATGAGATAAAAGGAAAGCCGAGAGGATGTGAATTTGGGGTTTCTTGGGCCTTCTTTGCCAGTGGGGACTAGATTAGGGCTATGGAAGCTGTAGCATTAGGTGTGCATCCAGGAATAAGCATCTCTGGAACCTGCATTCCTCAGCTTAGGCAGGAGCATCATTTTCTTCCTTGGGACATGGATAGAATGGGTTTGTCGTTGTGGAGGAGAGCATGGGTCTCAGGGAACAGGAGAGCAAAGAAAATTCTGGAACAGGCAACCTTAGCATGTCCTCTCTGAGGCCTTGTAGAGGTGGTTGGCTTCTTGACACAGTTGTAATGTCCTGAGTGGATCCTTTGGAATTTTGCCTTCCCCTGTCTTCTCTGGCCCCTGTGAAGGAAGAGTCCGGGTAAAAGCTGCTCTGAGCTTAGCTGTGAGTTATATGAATTAGAAACCTGGTCAGGCATTTCAGACATCTCCATAGGTACCCTTCCCTAGGGGGAAGAACCATCAGATAGCCCCAAAGTTTGGTATGAGGGTGGCCTAGTCCCCACCTGCCTTCAGTGCTGCCTGTCCTGTAGCTTCATGAAGATTGGCTGGTTAATATGTATAGGTGTCCCTTTGTTTCTACCAAGATGGTCTTTCTATATGATGGTCAACGAGTGCATAAGAAATCCTGACCCTTAAGTCTGTTGCAGTTAAAATCTGAGCTGCCATCTCAAGATGGAATGTCCTTGCACATGCGTTGTGGTGGGCCCATGCTTTCTATCGTGTGGCATGTAAACTCTCCCCAGGCAATGGTGACTGACGGAAGAAGTGTCCCATGATGCTGGGGGGCTTGACCCTCCAACACTGACTGTGCGGAGCTTGAGGGTGCAGAGAAACCCCTCCAGAGACAGTTTTAGAGAACAGTGCCTGATTTATTGCACAGCAACAATAGCTTTTATAATGGGTATGTGCCAATTTACATATAACAGTCATGGTAGTCCAGAGGTGATGCATACATATCATCTTACAGAATTCAGGACATCAAGAGATCAGAAACTGCCACAAAGCCGGACCCTGAACCAACAGGGGAATCACACCTTGTCAAAGGAGCAAGGAAACTGCTTGCCAGGTTCTGACAGCACTTTGTCCCAAAACATAGCATTCTATGTTAGGACTTGCCTGCTGCACAATGAGCAAGATAAGCATTCCTCCATGAGAGTCTACAGTTAGGCCCTGAAGCACCATTATGCTCACCCCATCAAGTCCATGCCTCTCCAAGTGCACCCCTTAGATGCCTCAAATGCCTGCTTGCTTTGTAGATATGCAAGCCAGAAAGGAGGAAGGGAAGGAGAGGTGGAAGAAGGCAGCAGTATTTTAGGTGTTCCCTGGCTCCTGTGTAAACTTATCTCACCTGGCACCCCAGTCTCATTTTCAAGCATCCCATCCCCAGGTTTCCTTGCCAAATGGCCCTCTTTTTGATTCAGAGGGTGGGCAAAACTTTGGGCTGGCTTTTAGCTGTAGTTTCAGGAGTTCAAAAGAATACCTCCATGCATTTTCTTTATTTGAAGTCTTGCCACAGTGCCTCTCTAGACAAGAATCCCTGGAGGAAAAGTATAGCTGAGCAGATAGCAAAGAGTTCATGACAACCCCGAGACTGAGGTGAGCAAGGTCCCTGGTGTTGCAGTGTCCCATCCTATGATTTTGTGACCTGGTGTCTCCATGATGCATGATTCCAAGGTCTCCATGCTTGGGGGTCAGATGGGGAAGAGCTTCAGGTAGCAATCTCTCCCCTGGAGTATCTTCTCTCATGTCTGGCATCTTAGCTGTGGCCTTTCTTTTTGAAAGATGGAAATGAGTGCCTGACCTGGACTCAGCCCCTGTTCGTTATGTCACAGAGGAGGGTGGGTCACCAGCCTTGGCAGCTAGAAGAGAGTTCAAAATCTCAGTCCTGAGAGAGAGTTCAAAAGAATACTTCCATGCATTTTCTTTATTTGAAGTCTTGCCACAGTGCCTCTCTAGACAAGAATCCCTGGAGGAAAAGTATAGCTGAGCAGATAGCAAAGAGTTCATGACACCCCTGACTGGGGTGAGTAAGGGGAGAATAGGTAGGTGGTAGAGGCAAGGGAGTGGGCAGAAAGGAAGAGAACAGCCCTGGGAAGGCATTTGGAGAAACAGGACCCACACATTTGAAGGTAGTGATCTACATGGGGGTGGAGGCCTGTGAGCACCTTACCTAACTCCTCTAGGATCATGAAATAGTGGTGCTGTTTCCCAGGGACTCTGCCTGTGGGTGGGCAACCATGTAGGAAGAAGGGACCTGGCTGAACTGTGTTCTGTAGAGGTGTGCATATGTGTTATAGCATCACTCATATTTAGGAAAATACACCGACAGACTCCGCTTCACCTGTGTTCTGTCCAGTTCTGGGCTTTCTGCTCTGTAAGGTCTAACCTTGGCCTTCCCTTCTGATCTTGTAGGATCTACTTTGAGCCGGAGTCCTTCTTTGATATTTGAATTTTTCATCCTTCATCTTTGAATCCCTGTAACTTTGGCCTACCTTCATCCAGAGTCCTGTGGAGTTGGTGGAGCAAGGGTCGCCTGCTATCTATCATGTATCCTTTTAGTAATTTTTATTTTACTGATCCCCATCTTATTCTTTAAATCTTTACTTGACTTTGTTGGAGTTGGGGTTGAGTCCACGCTATAAAGTCTTTCCACAAAGCCCTCCTATAGTAGCCCTCGATGAATAAAGTCTACTTTATTTACTTAAAGATAGAGAGAGGAGAGAGAGAGAGAGAATTTTTTTAATATTTATTTTTTAGTTTTCGGCGGACACAACATCTTTCTTTGTATGTGGTGCTGAGGATGGAACCCGGGCCGCCGTACCTGCCTCCTCTCCCCAGGCATGCCAGGCGAGCGCACTACCGCTTGAGCCACATCCCCAGCCCAAAGTCTACTTTACTGTATTTAACGAATTTCATAATTTTTATGGACCGCCACAGATTGCAGCCTGGCCAACTGGGAGTGTGAGGGCCCCAATGTCGGGCACCCGGCAGAGGATGGGCCACGACTAATCATAATGCCTCAAAAAGCAGATAACTTTGGGGTCAGATGCAGAAGGTGGAGGGAAAAAAAAAAAAAGCTAAACACAAAACAGCAGCGTGGATAGGGACGCGGCCACGGCGGGGGTGGGCCTGGGTCCTCAATCTGCTCAGCAGGTAGGGAGGCGGGCGCGCACCGGGGCTTCCTGGCGGCAGGGGGCGTGCCGCTCAACCCGGGCCCGACAGGTGCCGTCCGTGGTCCGAGCGAAGCCCGCGTACATTCCGGCACCCTTTGGTGCATGGAAACGCAGCCGCGGTGAGGGTGAAAGCCGCGACGCTCGTCACCGCCTAGAAAACGCTGCGTGGCTTCCCAGCGCCCGTGGCGAACTAGGCCTGGCGCCCGGTTTCCGGCGGCCCCCCGCCCCCGGCGTGCGTCGCTTCCGGGAAACCTCCGGGGTGGGTTCGGGAGTGGGGTGGGGCTCGGGCGCCTGCGCGTGCGCATGCGCACTGTGCGGAGC
>NW_026000207.1:394962-401226 GCF_001458135.2 Marmota marmota marmota
GTGCGGGGACGGGGCCTCCGGCCAGCTTCCGTGGGTAGACCCTCCTCCTCCCTCCTTTGGGGTGGACTGTTTGGCGCAGAGCCCTCCCCGGCCGGGCGCACGCCTCCCCAGCCCCGCATGTCTCCCTGCTCCCAGGGCTCGGGCTCGAGCAACCTGTCCTGTTTCCCGTGTGCACTCCCCAGGAGCTTTCCCTTCGTCGGTCGCCCTCCCCAACAGCCCGTACCTGCCTCCTCTCCCCTGCGCTCCCCCCACTTGCCCTGCCTTCCCCCTCTGCGCGGTTGGCAGTGTGTGCGAATGCCTCCGTCCTCTTCCTGCCCACTGTGAAGTCTCCCAGCCGGGCGTTCACCCTTCGCTGCTGGGAACTAACTCTTTTCCCTGTCTCTGATGCCGGGAAGCCGACTCCTGGGGTCAGGCATCTCAGGCTTTGAGGTTCTAGCTCAGGTCCCTGAGGACGTCTGGTCCTGGTAGTCTGTGTAAAGGGTGACTCCTTCTGCTTGCTATCTGCATTATCCCACATCATCTTTTGAAATCCTGTTCCTCTACCTATAAGAAATTTTCAGAATTCAGCCACTTTAGCCCATCCTTTCTTCCTGCTATGGGAACCTCCTGTCTGCTTCTTTCCTTCGGCCTTTGTCTTTCACATGATCTGTTCTCTAGGAGCCAGTGGGAGCCTGTTAAATCACATCCCTCCTCTCCTTCAAACTCCTCAAGGCTTCTTCCATTCAGTAACAGCCAGAATGCTCATAAGCTCCAGGACTGGAGCTGCTGGCCTAAGAACTGTTTGCTGCCTGATGACAGTTCATACTCGTACAGAACTTGCCTTAGTCCTTTCTACCTTCTTGTGCAGTGCATTCCTGACTTTGCTTGGTTTCAGAGTTGTGGGCTGTTGGTAGAGATTGGGAGCCAGGGATACCGTCCCTAACTCAAAAGATTGATGCAGGTCTGGGTGCATCCTGAGTTTGCATAGTGATACTAACAGATTCTTCATTTGTTCCCTACTTGGCTCCTCCACTAGAGTGCACCTGTCAGATCCACTGTGGTAACATCAGTGCTGAGAACAGTGCTTGGCACACAGTAAGCGTTGAGTAAACTTTGGCTGAGTGAATGATAAAGAGCCAGCTCTGTGACCACAGGGAACCAACCCTTTTCTAGATAATGAGATCACAGGAGGTGTGTGATGCTGCCAGCAACATGTACCTAGCGTACTCAGGCCTTTGTGAGGATCTTTGCCTTTACAACATCTGCCGCTTCGAGCACTGTGGAGTATGGTGTGTGTGGGTGTTTGGAGCTGGTGTGCTCGGTGTGATCTGAACCTTCGTGGGCTGCTTCTCTCGCCAACTCTGCAGCTTTCAGCAGTACAGGTTTCACCACTGTGTGGCGGTCCACCTGGCAAAGATCACGTGCTTCTTTGTTGCCCTCCCTACTGATGACCATGTTGGAAGTTTTCAGTTTTTCCGCACTTCCAGCAATGATTTAGGTGACACCTAGAACACTGTCCTTGTAGAACAGGTAAGGGATTTCCAGGCGTGGTTTTCAATCTTGTTTAATCTAGGCGGTAAAGGAAGCACATTTACATGGTGGCCTGCATATATGTATATAATTGGAGGTAAGGTCTGACGAAACAGTACTTAATAAGTGTGAGGGTTTTGGTTTGTGACTGGGGATTGAACCCAAGTCTAGGAGATTCCAGAGGTGATCAGGGAGATCTGTGAGCGGTTGGTCAACTCTGCCCTCACCAGTCCTAGTTCTTAGAGGCACACCTTCTTAGCCTTTCTGTTCTCTGCTGCATTAAAACCTATTGTACAAAGAACTTGAGGGGCTAGCATTTCTGAGCTGAGAACTCCTGGGTTTTCCTGCAGCTTCTGGCCAGACCTGAGCCTCCCCCTAGCATACTTGCAGCCATCTCCTGGGCACCTATTGAGGAAGCTGTTGTTAAACTGTTTCCACTAGGTTGTTATGAATGCTGATCCTTGATGTAATGACTCCAGGGAGTATTTACATGTTCCCTACCTGGTTTCTATTTTGACAAGTTTCTGAAATATTGTAACAGAACAGTTTGAGAAAGGGTAATGAACACCCATCACCCACCATTTAGATATAGCAATGAATACATGTAATAGGTAACACAGTTAATATGTGTTCATAATATGTGCCTTAAGTGCAGCATATGTGTCTTTATCTACGTATTTGTGTGTACATACGTATATATGTTTCTGTGTATGCTTTGTGTTTTTTGTGTGTACATGCATAAGTATGTATTACATGTATATAAGAGTACATACATGTGTATTTGTGTAGGCATGTATTTTTATATTTTATATGAATGTCTATTTGCATGTTGTATTTATATTAAGTGTATATTTTGTTAGTGTTTGTGTATAACTATTTGAAAATAAGTACAGTATTTCAGGACATATGTTCTAAGGATAAGGACTTTTTTCTGCAAAAAACCACAATAATGTTATCACATCTAAGAAATGAGGATTAATTTTATTTTGTGTGTATATACGGGGGATTGAACTCAGGGGCACTCGACCACTGAGCCACATCCCCAGCCCTATTTTGTACTTTATTTAGAGACAGGGTCTGAGTTGCTTAGCACAGTGCTTTTACTGAGGCTGGCTTTGAATTCATGATCCTCTAGCCTCAGCCTCCAAAGCCACTGGTATTACAGGTGTGAACCACTGCCTGGAGTATTAATTGTTAGCTGATAACTCATCTCTTTTCAGATTTCTCAGTTGTCCCTAATATACTATATTTGAACCAAGTCTTTTCAAGACTTTTGCATCATTGTGTTGTTTTTGTTTATTTTGACATAATTAATAGATTCCCAAGAAGGTACAAACACATGTACCAGAAGATTCTCTGTACCTTTCACCTAGCCTTTGCATTGTGAACATTTGCATCATTGTAGGACAGTATCAAAACCAGGAAATTAACATTTTTTGTACAACTTAGCTTATTCAGGTTTCTTAAATTACCAAGAAAATTGAGATCCTGACTGTACCTCATTACAAGATGCCCTATTCTCATCCTGTGCTTCTGGCAACCACTGATCTGATCTCCATGTCTGTAATTGTGTTATTTAACAAATGTTATATAAATGGAGTCATGAAGCTTGTGTTGTTTTGAATTTGGGCTCTTGCATTGACCACAGTTTCCGCGTTCCTCGCTACTAAAACACTCAGGGTCATTCCAGGTGAACTGGGCTGCATGAAATAACTACACAAGAGACAGAGATACCTTTTTATTTGGGTCCTGTGACGGCTCCTCTAACCTTAAGGGTCCACAGAAAGAGTGCGTGCGCTGACCCCTTTTATTGAGGGGAAGCCATTCAAATGAGGCCAGGGGTCAGGTTTCAGGGGGTTGATCTAGCTTCATGGTGTCTGCTGTCAGCAGGTTGACTGACATCTAGGAAGGGCACAGTAAGAGAAAGGGACACACAAAGGACATTTCCATGGAACATTCTATCCCAAACAGGGCAAAGTGTTAGTATTACAAAGGAATGGGTGTAGATGAGTGTAGCTCAATCCATGGGGCAGCATGCCTACATCTGAAGACATGACGTCAAACTTCCTGGAATGTCCAGGTCACTACAAGATGTAGTGACCAGTCAAAGCCTCTCCGCTCCAGGATGGAAGGTGCGAATCATTCAGAGTGGCTCCCCACACACAGTTTCCTTCAAGCCAATCCAAGTTTTGTGTATCAATAGTTCCTTTTTTTTTTTTAACTGATGAATAGTAATCCATGGTGTTTTCGTCTGTTTTGTGCTGCTAAAACAGGATATCTGAGACTAGGTGATTTGTAAGGAAGAGAAATTTACCACTCAAAGTTCCCAAGGTTGAACAAGAAACTGGCATTTTATCATGTGTTCTCACATGGTGAAAGTGAAAGGGCAAGGGAGGACAAATTCTGTGTCCTCAAGTGGCAGAAGAGCAAGAGAGCAAACCCATCCCTGCAAGTCCTTTTCATAGTGGTGTTGAACCATTTATGAGAGCCCTCAACACTTCCCCAAGGTCTCATCTCCTAACACTGCACTGGGGAGTGTTTCCAGCACATGAATTTTGGAAAGGATATATCCAGACCAGGCACATGGTACTTTTCAGTTTTTGACTGCTGTGAATAAAGCACCTGTAACATTAGTATATGGGTTTTTGTGTGACCCTTCATAAGTCTTCACTTCCCTAGGATATTTGCCTAGGAGTGTGGTTACTGTGTCATATAGTAAGTTGACTTTTATTTCATTATTTTGTGGTAATAGGGATTGAACTCAGGGGCACTCTACCACTGATTTATATCCTCAACCCTTTTTATTTTATTTTATTGAAAATTTTGAGTCAGGGTCTTAATAAATTGCTAGGACTGGCCTTGAACTCACAGACCTCCTGTCTCAGCATTCTAAATCACTGGGATTACAGGAGTGCGCTACTGTGCCTGGCTGTGTTGGTTTTTTTGTTGTATAAGAAACTGCCAAAGTTGGGTGTGATGGTGCACACCTTAATCCCAGTGACGCAGGAGTCTGGGGGAGAATGATTGCAAGTTTGAGATCAGCCTCAGCAACTTAGTGAGATCATTAGCAACTTAGTGAGACCTTGTTTAAAAGAAAAAACAAAAAATAAAAAAAGACTAAGCATGTAGCTCAGTGGTAGAATGCCCCTGAGTTCAATCACAGTTCCAAGGGGAAAAAGGAAAAAGAACAGACATTGTCAAATTATTTCCAGAGTGGCTGTACCATTTTGTGTTCCCATCTCCTGGAATCCTCACTGGCATTCGGTGTGATACTGTATTTTAATTTAGCTATTTGATAGGTGTGTGTTGTGGTGCTTTTAATCAGTGTTTCCCAATGAGTAACAATCATGAACATCTCTTTACGTGCCTGTTTACCATGCATGGTCTCGGTGATGAGATGATTGGCATGTCTTTTGCTCATTTTCTAACTGGCTCTTTGTGTTTTAGCTGTAGTCATCCATGGGAGATTGGTTCCAGAACCACCTACAAACCCACAACCTTCAGTGCCCATGAATGATGACGTGTCCTTCCATGAAAAGGTGTAGTGTTGCTCATCACCTATACCCATACTCTCATTTACTGTAATTCTCTCTAGATTCCTTACAACACCTAAGAGTATGAGTGCTAGATAAGTAGTTGTTATATTCTGTTCTTTAGGAAATGATGAAGAGAAAGGTAAAGTCTGAATCTCTTTAGCATAGGTATAGCTATCAGTCCTTACTACATTCAGAACTAGCAGATTGAGAGGTCTAATTTTGAGTTTTGATGCTCTTTTTTTTTTTAAAGGACTGAATTTTTTTTTAGTTCTTTATTTATTTGTTTTTATGTGGTGCTGAGGCTCAAACCCAGTGCCTTGAACCTGCTAGGCGAGCGCTGTACCGCTGAACCACAACCCCAGCCCCAAGTTTTGATGTTGTTTACATGCCACATATGTACTTTGTCAGGTATGTGATTTGCAAATATTTTCTCCCAGTCTGTAATTTGTTTTACATTCTCTGGGTCCTTGCTCCAAAAGATTTTTTTTTTTTTTTCTCCCTGTGGTATGGGGGACTGAATCCAAGAACTGTTATGTGCTAGGTAAGCAGTATATCACTGAGCTACACTCCCTGATCTTTTTTTAAAAATTTGAGACAGTCTTACTAAATTTCCTGTGCTGGCATAGAAATTGTAATCCTCCTGCCTCAGCCTCCTAAGTTGCTGGGATTACGGGCATGCGCCACTGCATCTGGCCAAAGTTTTCTTTTCTTTCTTTTTTTTTGGTACCAGGGATTGAACTCAGGGCACTTAACCAGTGAGGCACATCCCAAGCCCTTTTTCAATTTATTTATTTTTTATTTTGAGATAGGGTCTCCCTAAGTTGCTTAGAGCCTCATTTAGTTGCCAAGGCTGTCTTGGAACTTGTGCCTCAGTCTCCTGAGCTGCTTGGATTATAGGTGTGCATATCAAAGGATTTTTCCAATTTTTCTCTATAATTTTTATAGTTTTGCAGAAAACTGTGATCCATTTTGAGTGGATTTTGTATATAGTGGAAAGAAAGGGTCAACTTCATTCCCTTGCATGTGGATATCCAGCACTGCTGTATTCAGCTTAAAGTTTTACTTTTGATGAGGTCTGGGTTGTCTTTTGTGTGTGTGTGTGTGTGGTGCTGGGGATGAAGCCAGGGTCTTGTGCATGTGAGGCAAGTACTCTATCAACTGAGCTATGTCCCCAGCCCCCAGCCCTCATTTTTTCTTTTTCTTTTTTTTTTTTTTTTTT
>NW_026000207.1:402784-415520 GCF_001458135.2 Marmota marmota marmota
GAGAGAGAGAGAGAGAGAGAGAGAATTTTTTAATATTTATTTTTTAGTTTTCGGCGGACATAACATCTTTATTTGTATGTGGTGCTGAGGATCAAACCCAGCGCCTTGTGCATGCCAGGCGGGCGCGCTACCACTTGAGCCACATTCCCCAGCCCTCATTTTTTCTTTTATGGATACTTCTTTTTTGGTATCAAGTCTTAAGTCCTGCATATCAAAGGATTTTCCCAATTTTTTTTCTATAATTTTTATAGCTTTGCATAAAACTATGATCCATTTTGAGTGGATTTTGTATATAGTGGAAAGAAAGGGTTAACTTCATTCCTTTGCATGTGGATATCCAGTTTTCCTAGCACCACTTGTCGAAAGGCTGCACTTTCCTGTAGTATGGTGTTAGACCTTTGTCCAAAGTCATTTAACTGCCTGCCACTGTGGATTCCCAGCTATTCGGGATGCTGAGGAGGGAGGATCTGATTCAGGCCAGCCTGGGTAACTTAGCCAGACCTTGTCTCAAAAAGGGCTGGTGATGTAGCTCAGCAGTAGAGTTCTTGCCCCTGGATTCAATCCCTGCTACCCAAACAAACCAACAAAGTCATTTTCATGTAACCATACCTGCCTTGGCTTCTTTCCATGCTCTCTTTGTTCTGTTTGTCTGTGTGCCTTTTTGCCAGTACCATGCTGTTTTGATTACTGTCACTTTTAAATTTTTGAAATCAGGAAGTGTGAAACCTCAGCTGTACTTTTGTTGCTGTTCTGTTTTTGCATTTTTCAGGATTGTTTTGGCTGTTTGGTGTCCCTTGGGATTGCATATGAATTTTAAGTTGGACTTTACTATTTCTGCAAAACATATTGTTTCAATAGGAATTACCTGGAATCTGCAGATTACTTTGGGCAGTATTGACAATAGTATTGTCTTCCAGTTCACAAAAGGGATGTCTTTACATTATTTGTATTTTCTTCAATTTCCGTCAGTGCCTTTTTATAGTTTTCAGTACATAAGTCCTACCTCCTTGGTTACAGTACTACTACTGTAGGTGCAGTTGTTCTTTAATTTCTTTTCTGGATTGTTCATTGTTAGTGTATAGAAATGAAACTGATTTTTCTGTGTTGGTTTTGAATTCTTCAGCATGTCCAAGTTTGCTCATTGGTTCTAACAGTTTCTGTGTGGATGATCCTTAGTGTTTTCTTTTTCTTTTTTGTAACAGGGATTGAACCCAGGGGCACTGGAACCACTGAGCCACATCCCAGCCCTTTTTATATATATTACATAAAATAGAGACAGAGTCTTGCTTGGTTGCTTTGGGCTTTACTAAGTTGCTGAGTCTGACTTTGAACTTGGGATCCTTCTGCCTCAGCCTCCTCGGCTCCTGGGATTACAGGTGTGTGCCACTGCGCCCAGCTTGGTGTTTTCTATTCATAAAACCGTCATCTGTGGGTAGAGGTACAGGTGCCCTTTGATTTATGATGCAGTTACATCCCATTGAACTATCCTACGCTGAAAATATATTTAATACAGTGTGGAGTATCGGTTGTTTCTCTCATACTCTTGTGGGAGCTGTGGATCACTGCTGCTGCCCAGCATTGCAAGAGTATGAGAATACTCCTGGCTGGGGAGAGGTAAAAGTTCAAAGTGTTGTTTCCACTGAATGTGTATCTCTTTTCCACTTTCATAAAACTTGAAGAATCATAAATTGAGTCATCATTAAGTCTGGGGTTGACTGGGATTTTGCTTCTTTTCTTTCAGTAAGAATGCATTTTATTTCTTGTTTCATTGTTCTGGACAGAACTTTCTTCTGTTTTTTTTTTTCTCCCCATTTTGTGTGTGGTACTGGGGATTGAATCCAGGTTGCTCTGTATTTTGTTTTGAGACAGGGTCTCACTAAGGTGCCCAGGCTGGCCTCAACCTTGTAATCCTCCTGCCTCAGCCTCCCAAGTTGCTAGGATGACAGGTGTTTACCTGTTCCCAGCTTGGCTAGAAGTGATGAGGGCAGGCATGCTTGTCTTTTTCTGGTCTCAGAGGAAAAATGCCCATCTTGCACAGTTGAGCATTTTTCAGTGTGGTTGTGTCCTCTGTGGCCTTTTACATGTTGAGGTAGTTTTCTTCTATGCCTATTTTACTGAATAGTATTTCTTTGCTTTTCTTTTCTCTTTTGTTGTGTGTGTTTGAATTTTTTTTTTAACGTTGTTGGATTTATCCTGTGCATATTCTACACTATTTGGAATGATATTTTTTTTTGTATTCTATTATGTGTTGATTAATTTGTATATTTGAACCATTCTTGCATTCCAGAAGTGAGTCCCATTTGGTTGTGGTATATCATCCCTTTAATACACTGTTCAGTTTGCTAGTATTTTGTCAAGGTTTTTTTTTTTTTTTGCATTAATATTCATAAAGGGATATTGGTTTTTTTCTACCCCCTTATGTGTTAGTTTCATTTGGTTCCCAGTTTCATGGGATATGTGTGTTGGCTTTCTGGAATGAATTAGAAAGTGTTCCCTAATTTTTTGAAAGAGTTTGAGAAGAATCAGTGTTAATTTCTTAAGTGTTTGGTACAATCCAGCAACACAGACAATACTGAGAACTACTGCTAAATGACTCAAGCCCCACACAGCAGGATGGTGTGCAGATGGTGTGCTCCTGTTCACCTGGAGTCCAGAGCAAATGAGTCAGTATGAAATGGAGATTGGTTGATTCCCTGCCAGGAGGTGGGGTGCTTTCCATCATGACGTCTGTGGTTGCCCTGGTGTGCAGGTGTTCTCAGGTCAGGACACTATGGGAGACACATTTAAAGACTCAGTAGGAAGTACTGTATTTTATACCTCCATTTAAAAGAGAAAAGAAGTCATTTTTCTCTACAAATGGCCCTGTCCTTCATCTACCTTCATATTGCCATCTCACTCCACAGGTCCATTCTGAAAAGAAAAAAAAAAAAAAAAAGTCTATGTATGCCTGGCTGATTTCTTATTTTGGTGAGATATGTGTGCATATGTATAGATTTTTTTTTCCAAACGTTCTATGGAAATGTAATATACATGATAAAAAATGTAAGTGTGGGGACACACCATGCCCCTTTTTGTGTCACTCATGGTCTCACCCGAATCCAAGCACACTCAGGATTTTCCACAAAGTGTCATATTAAGCGCTTGGGTCTCCCTCCCTTTAGGGATTTGCTTATATTGTTTTTTGTAGTTACTCATTTTTGTTGATGTATATTATTCTGTCCTGCAAATCAACAAATAAAGTCAGCTCCAGTTGGTAGACACTTGGGTTGTGTCCAGTCTTAGGCTGTCATGAGCAGTGTCAGCTCTAGATGTATGCTCATGTTTCTCTGGGCTGTGTGCCTACAAGTTGCATTTCTGTGTTGTGGGGTCAGCAGTCATGTTAGTAGATACTAGCCTGGCCAGTTTTAATATTGACATGCCACTCTTCTGTTTCTAGGTGGGGTACTTTTGTTAGTGGTGGGGTTTGCTTTGCTTTGCTTTGCTTTTTTATTTTTTTATTTTGGAAAGGATTCAGATATTTTCTCCCTCTCCTTCCAGTCTGGGAGACAAATGTCAAATGGAAGTGTGAACTCAGGGTTTTATTTAGGAAGCAACATCCAATTTTGTGAAAATGGAAGAGTCATCAGGGGCAATTGCTATTTATCTGGGACTGAGAGGCCCAGGTGGAAATGCTTTTTAGAAACCCCAAGAGTGTGTTATCAGAGGACCTGGAGAGTCTTTTGAAAGCAGGTGTCTAGCTTTAAAAGATTTCTGTGAATGAGGCTCAAATGTCAGGTGTCTCAGCTTCATATGTAGCTGTCAGCAGAACTCTGGTGATAACTTGCTTGACAGATGGTGATTGTAGAGCACTGTCAGCCATATACCACCCCCCGGCCTCCTTTGTGAGATCTAGCAGGAGGTGCACCTTCGAAGTGTGAGGAAAGTGGTACCTCCTTCAGCCATTCTGCACACCTCAGTGGACAGGATGGATCATCAGAGAAAAGCAGTCGCACAAAGGGAGGGATGGGAGATGCTGTTTGACCAGGAACATGCCCTAGTAAACAGAAGAGGAATAACTGTGGATTGAACACCTTGTCTATGATGAACAGGTGGTCCTTTGCCGCGTTCCTCATGACTAAAACACTCAGGGTCACTCCAGGGGAACTGGGCTATGCAAAATAATCACACAAGAGACAGAGATACCTTTTTCTTTGGGGGTCCTGTGATGGCTCCTCTGACCTTAAGGGTCTGCAGAAAGAGACAGCGAGCGCACACGCTGAACCCTTTTATTGAGGAGAAGCCACTAAAATGAGGCAAGGGGTCAGGTTTGAGGGGGCTGAGTCTAGCTTCCTGATGTCTGCTGTCAGCAGGTTGACTGACATCTAGGAAGGCCACACAAGGCAGAGCAAGAGAAGGGGACACACAAAGTCTATCCATCCCAAATAGGGCAAGGGGTAATATCACAAAGGAACAAGTGAGCGTAGCTCAATCCATGGGGCTATATGCCTACGTCTGAAGACACATTCTTCTACTTTGAGGACCAGGGCAACATCGAGGTCACTTCAAAAGTGACCAACAGAGCCTCTCCAATCACGGGAAGGAATATGAATTCATTCAGATTGGCTGCACACAGTCTTTCAGATATTGATCTCGTTTGGCAGCAGAGGACTCATAGTGGAGAGTCCTTATACTTTTGACTGTGGAAAATCTCCAAGACCTACAACTCGATTTGCATCAAAGAAATCACAAGGGAGAGAAGCCCTGTAACTGCTGTGAAGGTGGGAAAACCTTCTGTGATAGCTCTGCCTTCTCCCATGGCAGAGGATACACATGGGGGAGACAAGCCCTATGAAAGTGTCCAGTGTGGGAAGTCCTCCAGCCACCACTCTTGTTTTATATCACAGATCTCATCCTGGAGAAAAACTGTAAATGTAATGAGCATTGACAAGTCCTTTCCAGTGTGTCCGCCTGAGAATTCACACAAGAGAGAAGCCCTCTGTGTGACTGAATGTAGGAAGGCCTTCATTGATGGTTCAGACCTTATTATACAGGGTTCTCACTGGGGAAGAACCATAGAAGTATGTGGAATGCAGGAAATCCTTCATCTGCAGTGTCCACCCATGGCGCATCACAGAATCCAGAGTGGAGAGAAACCCTACTAGTGGGGAGAGTGTGGGAAAACGTTCATTGAGAGTACCTGCCTCATCAGGCCCAGGGGATTCATACGATTCATACCTGTGAGAAGCCCTCTGGCTATAACCAGTGTTAGAAACCTTTCAGGAACCTTGCTAGCCCATCCAGCACTAGAGGACTCATACTGGCAATAAGCTCTGAGTGTATTCAGTGTGGCAAAGCTTCTGAGAAGACAGGCTCAAGAGACCTCTTACCAGTGGGTCCACCTGGAACAATCTCTAGAGCAGAACTGGTACACTGGGTGGCACCGTGGGGGCTCAGTGGATGCTGGTGGCAGGTTCTTTTTACTGTCAGGAATGTCATGCGGAGGAATGGCTCTTTGAAAATAAAGTAGCTCATTTGCTCTTTGGAACAGAAACCCTTGAGACAGTGTCTCTTTGTAAGAAGCTAGGAGAACTCTTTGCCACTGTTGGAGAGAGACCTTGGAACTATGGCAGATATGTAAAAACCATCAGGGAAGATTTAACTTTTGCTAAATTTCCATCCAACGCATCACAGTGAATTGAGAGAAGGGACAGGAAAGCCAGGGGAGACGGACTTTTCACTGCATTTCTTCCTAGCATTACGTGATGTGCTAATGCTTATTCAAAAACTATTTCTAAAAAAATCAAAACCCAGGGCTGGGAATGTGGCCGAATAGCAGAGGGCTTGCCCCTTATTAAACTCTTGGCCTAGAGTTTAATCCCCTGCCATAAAACAAAAAATCTATGAATGGAAAGAATGTAGGAAGCATTTAAACTGGAACTTCTTTCTTTGCATCAGAAGACTCACTGACATAGTAGGTTTGAGGTTTCACTAATGTGTTGCTGAAATTCTTGTGTTGCAAGAAATTATTTTGGAATTAGGCAGTATGGAGCTATAATCTGGACAAACCTCTTAAGATGACGCTCATTTTAACTTGTACTGAAGATGGACAATAACTACACTTTGTGTGAGAAAGCTGCCAGAGAACTCATCTTCCTGGTAGCTTTGTCTAATAGTACAGTGTAAGTTGCCTGTGTGACTTCACATTTCCTAGTGGGTACATTAAAAATTAAAAAGAAACAAGTGAGCCAGCCGTGGTGGCGCATGTCTGTAATCCCACCTACTTGGGAGACAGGAAGATTGTGAGTTCAAAGCCAGCCTCAGCAATGGCGAAGGCCCTAAACCACTCAGTGAGATCCTGTCTGTAGATCATATACAAATAGGGCTGGGGATATGGCTCAGTGGTTGAGTGCGCCCAAGTTCCATCCCTGGTGTCCCCCCCCCCAACCAAAAAAAAGTGAAATTGTCAGTGACTTTTTGTTTAACCTCTTCTGCCCTAAGTAGTAGTGGTTAACCTGGTGCTTGTGCATTCCAGGTTGTCCAGCTGCAGTTGTCTAGTCACTTTTCTATGCTGGACAGTGCACCCAGGCCACCCCAGTGAGAGTTCTGGAGGCAGACCTGCAGGCCCATTACAAGCCCACATTCAGGCTTCTAACATTTCTAGAAAAAAAGTGACACAAGTGCAAGCTCAGCCAGCTGAGTGGTGTTCACAGTCAGCACAGTGTTTAATCCAAAGCTTCATTGTGACATTGGCTTTGTGTTAAATTGTTGTGGAAAACAGACCCGGAAAGCCCCACGTGGCAGAGAGTGAAAGAACTCAGGTTTACTATGCAGGCTTGCCCAGAAGAGTTTCTCTTCCACAGTCTGAGGCCAGCCCTTTGTTCTTAGGATCACTCCTTTAGTGAGACTTTGGTTTTTACGACTTTCCTGCTCAGCAGCCCAGACTCCTCCTCCGTCCCCAGCTTCTCACCACAGCAGTTGAGCAAGCAAGATGGCAACAAGCAGAGTGTGTTAGAGGGAAAAAAGGAGAAAGAAACCTCCACCTTCAGTTCTTTGTTTCCCTTATGAGGTGGTACGTATTTCTAGTTAGCCATTGTGATTCTGTACTGCAGAGCTGCAACCATGTTGAGACTGAGTTGTGGAAGGCCCACTTTTATACTAATGGCTTTGTGTTATTATTTTCTCTGCTCTGAGAAAATCTGTACCACAAAATGACTGCCCAGCCATCAGATGTAAGTGTTCTGAGCTGTGATGTTTCTGGAGTGTAGTGAAGGCATTATTAACTGATAACATTGTCAACTTGCTGTGGGTTTGTTGGTACAGAACCCCATTGTAAGTTTTAGAAGTTCGTCCCAATATGGAACCCTGAGGACTCAACCCATTTAATTTTTTCTAAATGTTAGTCTCACATTTTAACATTTCTGAAATGACGTTAGTCAGTGACTTGATGATTTAAATTAGCAGGCTTTTCTCTTACTGGCGCATAAAATAGTCTTTCCCTCAGTTGTGTCTTGGATTTGAAGAAGCAGTGGCACCAGGAGGAGGGGTTGCGTGACCAGTGGGTCATCCATTTGAGGACTGGGGAGAGGGGTTCTGGATGGTTACAGTTGACACTGAGCTCTCTGGGGGCAGAAGGCAGGAGTCAGCTTGCCCTCCCACCTTGTGGATGTTGTGGATCTGATTTTTCCTAGTAGCCTTTATCAGCTGTCATTGTTAGCATTTTGTTGCAAGATTTAAAGTGCTCATAATGTGAAGGAAAGCAGATAGCACAGACAAATGTGTAGGATCTGAGCTATCTATTTAAAGGGGGAAAAGTCTCTGTCCTCATGGGGCTTGTGTGGGAAGCATGTTTAGGGTTAATGTTGTGTGTATATACGTCTGTGTCTCCATGTGTGCATTTAGGCCTTTTGTTTACAAAAGAAAACAACGTGCCTGATGGCTAATAGTGCTCATTTAAATAGTAAATTCCTGTCTTAGAAAGCATATACAGGAATTCCAACCACAATTAAAGAAAAATAAATGGTATAAAATTGTATGAAAACAAAGAATACAGAATCCAGAAATAGACCTATAGATAAACTCTCAGCATTGCTGGGTTTCTGTTCTCGCGACTAAAAGGCTCAGGGGTCACTCCAGTTAAACTGGGCTAACTGGGCTGCACGAAATAACCACACAAGAGACACAAATACCTTTTTCTTTGGGGTCACTGTGACAGCTCCTCTGACCTTAAGGGTCCACAGAAAGAGAGAGCGTGAGAGCACGCGCTGACCCCTTTTATTGAGGAGAAGCTATTCAAATGAGACAAGGAGTCAGGTTTCAGGGGGCTGAGTCTATCTTCATGATGTCCACTGTCAGCAGGTTGACTGACACACCCAAGGGCACAGTAAGAGAAGGGGACACACACAAGGCACTTCCATGGAAGATTCTATCCTAAATAGGGCAAGGGGTTATATTACAAAGGAACAGGTGAGCATAGCTTCACCCACGGAGCTGTAGCAAGACACACCCATGCACAAGACACCGACCCTCGCACCCAAGAAGGGTGGGGAAAGCTCTGCCACATTTCTGCGACTGAGCGCCTCAGCACCCAGCTGGGGAGTGTAACCCAGTCCCGTGTAAGGTTGGTCTCCCACACAGCATTTTTTTTTAAACTATTGGGACTTGAACCCAGTGCTTCTCACATACTAGGGATGCACTATACCACTGAACTACATCCTTAGCCCTTTTTAACTTCTTATTTAGAGACAGGGCTTGCCAGTCTGGCCTTGAACTGATCCTCCAGCCTCTGCCTCCTGAGTTGCTGGGATTGTAGGGATGCACCACTGTGCCTGACTCCAGCAGGTTTTTTGACAAAGGAACAAAACTTTGAAGATGTGCTAGCCTCTTCACCTAATCGTGCTAGAGCACCTGGGTGTTGGTGGTAAAGAGAGGCGTATTTTGTCTTTGTCCCTGTTGGCTGACACAGAGCTGATGGCATTGGCATTTAGTATCTTGTATGAAAGGAGCCCTTTCAACTGCACTGAAGTTTGTGCTAGTGAGATGTCTTGGGTGGGTGGCCTACCTTGTATCGGGAGGGGTGCTGGTTGTGAGAATTTGAAGCCCCGTGAGACTCAGAGAGCTTCTAGGTTGGTGAACGCAGTGCGTGCTCTGAGTGTCTTGTGCCCTGAGGGGCACATCAGCCAAACCTTTTCCTGGTTTCTTCCATTTAGCTGGACCCTTTGTAATAAACTGGTAAATATGATTGTTCTCCTATGTTCTGTGAGTTCTAACAACTTAATTGAACCTGAGGTGGGGATCAAGAGGCCCCCTAGCACAAGTGTGGGTAGCCTGTAGCTGTGCACAGTGGCTCATGCCTATAATCCCAGTGACTTGGAAGGCTGATGCAGGACGATCACAAGTTCAAGGCCAGCCTCAGTAATTTACTGAGATCCTAAGCAACTCGGCAAGACCCTGCCTCAAAATAAAAGATTAAAAAGGGCTGGGATGTGGCTCAGTGTTGAAGTGCCCCTTGCTTAAATCTCCAATACCTCCCCCCCCCAAAAAAAAAATAAAGGTGGGAGGTACATAGCTTGTGGTGTCTGAAACAGGACTGAGGCTTTACTTTCCAGTTTGCAGTGATTCTGGGTAGAGTATCTGAAAAGGATTGAACACTTGGACACCCAGTTAGTGTTGCAGAATTGTTGGTTTGGGAACAAACCATTCATTGGTGTCAGAGAACGAGACACCTCAACAACTATAATGGAAAAAGGACCTCAACATAAACCTCACATCTTACTGAAAAATGAAATTAGTGGTGGACTTAAATGCAAAAGGTAAAACTATTGTAAAGTTTTTAGGAAAAATATAGGAGGAATCCTTTAAGACTTAGGGAGTAGACAAAGAGTTGTTAAAATTGACACCAAAAGCATGATCCTTAAAAGGAAAATTTGCTGAATTGGATGTCATCTAAGTTTAAATTCTTTGTTCTGCTGGAGAGCCTGTTAAGGGCATCAGAAGTCAGGCAACAGACTAGGAGAAAATGTTACCAAAATACATAATTTTTCTATTAGACTACCAATTCTCAGGGGCAGATGGAGAGTGGTCTTACTAATTTATCTTTAATGTTGCTTAACGTATGTATTTTTTAATCATTATTGGAAATAGTTCAGTTCACAGTGGGATAATTTAGACAGAATAACTTATTGCCCACCAATATTTGAGGAGATCATATCATTTAAGATGTTGGCTAAATATTTGCCCAGTCCATGGTATATGTAATGATGACACATGATTACATATATAAGTGGTATCAGTTTCAATTCCTGAAGCTGCTATTCTGTTTCAGGATCTTAATACAATTCCCTTTGGGTAAAGTGTCCTAACAAGTCATTAATCTATTTCTCCTAAATTTTTCTATTCCCCACCTTTTCCACAAATCACCTATATGCTTTCAAGTTGTCTTCCTATATTCACAGCTCTAATCAGAATTTGACCAAATTATGCTATTTTTTAATATTTATTTTTTAGTTGTAGTTGGACACAATATCTTTAATTAATTTATTTTTATTTTTTTATAATAAATTAATTTTAATTAATTTATTTTTATGCTGAGGATCAAACCCAGGGCTTCACCTGTGCTAGGCGAGCGCTCTACCGCTGAGCCACAACCCCAGCCACAAAATTATGCTATTTTCATATATTAATATACCGTAATGAATTTCACCTTTATGTATATCTATAAAGCACCAAGTTAAAAAGTACTATAAGTAAATAGAAAGGATACCAGTAAAGTAGAGGAAAGGGAACAGGGAGAGGGAGGAGGGAAGGCTAAGAGGAAGTACTGGGGACTGAGGAGGAACAAATTATATTCAATACATGTTCAATTCTGTCAGAATGAACCCCAATGTTATATAATAATGCACTAATAAAAACACTGAAATAAAAACTGAAAAAATGTAGCTGGTAAAGAACTTATGTTTAGATATGTAAATATACCTCAAATGCTTTTTCTTTTTTTAATATGTATTTTTTAGTTGTAGTTGGACACAATAACCTTTATTTATTTTTATGCAGTGCTGAGAACCGAACCCAGGGCCTCACATGTGCTAGGTGAGCACTCTAACACTGAGCCACAATCCCAGCCCCGCTTTTTCTTTTTTAAATCAGAAAATAGGCAAAAGGAATTGAGCGGATATTGTACTGAAGAGGATATACAGATAACGAATAACCAAGAAAATACACTCAACATTAGCCATTAGGGAAATGTAAATCAAAAACCACAGTGAGATATGACTACATACAGAATGGCTAAAATGATGATAACACCAAATGTCAGTAAGAATGTGGAGAAACTGAGTCATGCATATGTTGGTGGTGGGAATGTAAAATGGTTCAGCTACTTTGGGAATTTTTTTTTTTTTTAATAATACTGGTGTACTTATATGCAACCTAGAGGTTGCATTCTTATGCATTTATCTCGCCCAAACTGAACACAAAACCCCGTGTATGGATGTTCATAGCACCTGTATTTTCTAGTAGCAAAATATTGAAAACCCAATGCCTTTCAGCCAGGGAATGCTTAAAATTATTGTATACTATTGAATAATACTTAACAGTAAAAAATAACAAACTATTGATACACACTGAAGATCTAAAGCTAATTACCTTCAGTGAAAAGAGCCAGACGCAAAAGAGGCTGGGGCTGGGGTTGTGGCTCAGAGGAAAGATGGCTCACATAGCATGCAAGTCACTGGGTTCGATCCTCAGCACCACATACAAACAAAGATGTTGTGTCCGCTGAAAACTAAAAAATAAATATTAAAAAATAGCATAATTTGGTCAAATTCTGATTAGAGNTTTTTTTTTTTTTTTTTTTTTTTTTTTTTTAAGGCGTAGACTGTTAGTTACATCTATATGACATCCTGTAGAGAGAAACCTGTACCAGGGACTACACATCCATTACTGCCAGGGGATGTGGATGGGGAAGGTTTGATTAACTGCCCAGGGGGCAGTAGAACTAATCTTTGTCGTGATTGTGTTATGAGAGTTAAAATTCTCAACTGAATTCAAAAAAGTCTCCTCTCTACTTCTTTGTCCCTATGTGTGTCATCCCTGGCTTTAAGACTCTTGGTCCCTTCTCTGCGTGTGTCACCCAGGCTCTTCTGGTGGCGGACACTCTCCAGTCTCTGGTTTTTCTGTCTCTCTTTGCCAGTCTTTTGTCTCCGCCTCTCACTTTTCGGGGGTCGGGGCGCTTTTCTATAGGCGTTTGTTTACCGGTTGCCATGGTATCGAAGTGACGAAGGCGCAATTGGGAACGACGCAGGGGAGCCCTATCCTGATTGGCTGGCTCCTGTCAGCGGCCCCGCCCCGCCCGCGAGGACCGGCCCACAGCATTCTGGGGGTCGTAGTCCGATGCGTGGCCCCGCGCGCACGCGCGGATCAGCGTCCGCCATCGCGGTGCTCTGCTCGCCCGCCTGGATTCGCTGCGCAGCAGGTGGGTCCGGCTAACTGGCGGCGCTCTCCGGAGCCTTCTGTAAACGTAGGGCCCAAGTGCTGCGCCGTGGGGAGGGGACTGGGCGCTAACCCGAGCGGCAAGGGCCTAAGAGCGCCTCGAGGGCGTGTGTGGGCCCTCAGGTGGGAGCGAGGCCCCGAGCGTGGTGCTGGGGTGGGTGAGCGGGCAGGGGCCCTCGGTTGGGGCGTGACCCCAGAGCCTGGGGCAGAGGCGGGAGGGCGGGAGCCCTGCGGGTGGGAGCGGTGGCCTCGAGCTTGGTGCCGGGTGGGC
>NW_026000207.1:416590-432784 GCF_001458135.2 Marmota marmota marmota
TAGCTCTTAGAATTCTGCCCTTATTTGTAAATGCTATTTTGCCAGCTACAAAATGCTGGGGATGGAATTGAGGCTCACACATTCTAGACAAGTGCTCTACCAGTACCAGTGCACTACATCCCCAGACCTTTTTTTTTTTTTTTTTAAATTTTGAGGCATGAGAGTTGCCTGGCTGGCCTCAAACTTGAGGTCCTCCTGCCTAAGCCTCCTGAGTAGCTGGGATTACAGGTGTGCAAGCACTGTGCCTAGCTTTTCTTTTTTTAAAACAACTTTATTGAGGTATAATTTATGTACCATAAAGTTCACCTCTTTAAAGTGGACCATTGATTGGTTTTTAGTGATTCACAGAGTTGTGTGCCTGTTACCAGTTAATTTCAGTACATTTTTATCACCCAAGAAAGAAATCCTATAACCATTAACAGTCGTTTCCTACCTTGAAAATCACAGTCCCCAGAAATCACTGATCCACTTCCTGTCTCTGCATTCACCTGTGCTGGACAGATGCTCTCAGTAGAATTGAGCACCCCCAGCCTGCCCACGAGACCCTAGGGCCTGCATGCTCGTGGGAAAGTGTATCGGACAGATCTGACTTGACTTGGCAGAGGTCAGCAGCCCTCAGTCCCCAGCAATCCCCATGCACGGTTTTCTCTTGAATTCCTCAAAAGATGTGATTGTTTCTGTGGTTCCAAGGGCAGCTGTCTTCTGGTAGATGGCTTCTTATTTGCTCCTCGTGGTGGTGTCTGGGAGTTCTTCCTCCTGCTGGCTCAGATCTTCGGGCCCAGGTCCTGGGAGGACATGCAGATGCAGGCGAACTATGGCCTGCCCGTGTCTGTTAGCTTGGCCATTGTTGGCCAGCAGGTACAATGAAGTGGTTTCACCCAGACATCCTGGATTCTGGCCCCTCTGTGCCTAGGAAGTTAAGGGGTTGAGGAAAGTTGGCTAGGACCAGAGCCTCCTCTTGTCCTTCATGCCCTGCCATCCCCACTCCTAGCCAACCTCTGATGACTCCCACCTTGTACTCTAGATCTGCAGAGCTGTCCACCTCCAGACGGATGTGGGCTGTCTGTGCCTACTGTCTTTCTAAATGCCTTTTGTTTCAGGTTTTTAGTTGTTTTAATGATAGAAATCCCAACACCTATCCTCCCATCTTATTGGGAACTAAAGCCCTGTAATGCTTCTCCCCATCCCCCTGTACTGGGGATTAAAAAGTAAATACTGGGCAAGCACTTTACCTCTGAGCTGTATCCCAGAACTTTTTATGTGTTATTTTGAGACAAGGAATATTACGAGTTTGCTGAGTCTCTCTTAAGTTGCCGGGGCTGAGGACACTGGTGTGCACTCCAGTGCCTGCCTCATACATAATACATGTTGTTAAATGTGAAACAGGCCTGGCAGTTCAAATCTGATGCCATGAGACTGACATCGTGTATATGATACGCATAGTGGGAATGAATGATGTGTTCAGGCTTTTTTATATCTAGGTTTATAATTGAGGTTGTCCAATAATTTTTAATAAGTACAAAACTGGAGTTCAACTGATGTTTAACAAGCAGACTGCTTGTAAATAACTGCATGAGACCTGGGTGTGGTGGGCCTGTGGTTGTACCCTGAGACCTCGGCTTTGTTGTTGTTTGTTCAGGTCCCCTACAGCTGTGTTCTTACCATGTGGGCATCTGTCTCACCGCTGTCCTCTGCAGGTCCTTGGATCCTGTCACTGGCTGACCTTCCCTGGGGACCCTGGCACCACTGTGTGTCCTCTGCTAGAGGCAGTCAACCTTTCCTTGGGCCCCTCACCCCTGGCATCTTTGAGCCCTTGGCTCCACACAGTCATATTTCCAGTGCAGGTTTGGGAAGATGCTGCCTCTGGAGAAGGTGTTGGCCTCCCCCAGAAGCTCCCCAACTCCCCCAGAGGTGCCCACCGAAGGGTCTGCAGACACAGAAGGGTCTGCAGACACGAGTCAGCAAGAGGACCCCGAGTCTGAGACCATCCCCGAGAGGACTCCTGCGGACCTCGAGTTCTCTCGCCTGCGGTTCCGGGAGTTTGTCTACCAGGAGGCGGCTGGTCCCCACCAGACCCTGGCCAGGCTGCACGAGCTGTGTCGCCAGTGGCTGCGCCCTGAGGCCTGCTCCAAAGAGCAGATACTCGAGATGCTGGTGCTGGAGCAGTTCCTGGGCATCCTGCCTGACAGGGTCCGTCCCTGGGTGGTAGCCCAGTACCCCGAGAGCTGTAAGAAGGCAGCCTCTCTGGTGGAGGGCCTCACGGACGTCCTGGAGGAGCCAGGTGAGGCTGCCGCCCTGGAAGAACGTGTCTTAGAGGAAACGGGGAGCAGGGTCTGGGAAGGGCTGGAATCCCTGGGTACGGCTTTGCAGAGAAAATTGTTTCCCCACGTGTAGGAGGCACGGGAGAAAGCAGCCCTGAGTCGGAGAGGCTGTTTCTCAGTCAGCAGGGATCCAAGTTCCTGCTGTCCTACCCATTGCCATTTCCATCAGGGTTGCCTCATAGGCTGGGACAGCTGCTTGGGCTCCTGCCCTCACTTCTGCTTTGCAGATGTTAGGAAGCAGGAGAAATGACCAGCCTCATAAAAACTGGGTGAATATTCTGGGTCACTGGCTGGAGATTTCATCTCTGCAGTTCTGAGGGATGGATGGGTGGTGACGGGGCAGGAGCCCATGGGCTTGGGGTCAGAACCCTGGGTCCATGCCTGGCCCTCTGCAGGCTCTGTGATGGTTAGCTTGTATCCTAACCTTTCACTGTTCCGTGGTTGTAAACAGGGATGCTGTTGTGTTCCCCAGCTGGATCATCTTCTGGGTTGAGTGAGGGAGTGTATGAGAGGCACCCTGACCCCCTGCTGTTACCAGGAGGACTAGGGAGCCCCAGAGACCCTGAGGATATCCCAGTGCCACCCGATACTCGTGAGTGAGCAGCTGGGCCTTAGATGGGGAGGTGGGTGCGCCGCGGAGCCAGTGTGGGAGCAGAGGGGGGCCTGGAAGTCCATCATGCACATGGGACTTGGTCCTGCACATTACTATGCCATGAGTGCATTACTTTTGAGTTAAGAGTCCCCTTAAAAAACAGCAGTTATACATGTTTACCACATGATGAAGACACATTGATGTATGAAGAAAAAAAGTAATCTCTTGCGGGGTGCAGTGGCACACACCTGTAGTCTCAGTGGCTCAGGAGGCTGAGGAAGGAGGATCACAAATTTGAGGACAGCCTCAGTGACTTAGCAAGGCCCTGAGCAACTTGGCAAGACCCTGTCTCACAATAAAATATGAGGGCTGGGGATGTGGCTCAAGTGGTAGAGCGCTCGCCTAGCATGTGTGATTCTCGGCACCACATAAAAATAAAATAAAGGCATTGTGTCCACCTAAAACTAAAAATTAAGTATTAAAAAAAAAATAAAATATGAAAAGGGTTGGGGAGGTGGCTCAGCGGTAAAGTGCCCCTGGGTTCAATCCCTAGTACCAAAAAAAAGTTACATCCCCTCTCCTCATGCCCTCTAAAAATAGCATCCTGGTGTGTGGCTGCCCGCCTTTCTGCACGTTGCGCATGCTTGCAGAGTTGGCTGCTGGTCTCCTGGAAAACAGTGCTCACTGCTCATGGGGCGGTCCTCCCTGGGCTGTGGTCCCTGGCTCCTTGGCTGCCTGGCACCCCCTGTGCAGCCCGGTGACCCTGCCCTCGGAACAAGGAACTGCAGATAGTGCCTGTGTGGTCTCCACAGCTGCTCTGGTGCACAGGCTGGGCCTGCCCTGCCCGTCGGCCCTGCGCTGGTACCGTGCCAGGTCCCTGCCCGTCTGGAGGGCAGCAGAAGGCACTGCCTCCTCCATGGCGTGAGCTGGCACTTTTGTGGTGGCTCTGCCCCGTGAGGTGCAGGCCTGCGTGGTGTGAGTGTGCTGGGACCTGTGAGGGGGCCGCAGGTCTGCCTGGCCACTCTGAGTCGTGCAGTGACTGCATGTCTCCCTGCAGCGCTGCCCTGCCTTCTCCCAGCCTGGCCTGCGCTGGAACCCATGCTCCTGGATCAGGGGAGCAACGGGGGAGAGAAGACCGACGAGGCCAAAGCGCAGCCGACGGTGGGTGGGGGCCCTTGGGTGTGCTGGGGCTGACCTGCTCACAGGGTCCGTCCCTCCTGGCCCTGGATGCTGTTCCCTCCCAGGGCATGCACTCTCCCACAGCAAGGATTAGGACCCTGAATGCCCACTGCCAAGGCCAGGAAGCCTGCTTTGGTGGAGACCTGAGGGTAGGACCCACAGGAGGGCGTGGCTCCCGCCTGCCCTCCGTGGGGTTGGGTGGAAGCCTCAGTGAGGGCCGCCTTGCCTTTCTGTTTCAGCCGTCCTTTCCGGAGGAACCTCTGCACTCTGAGGAGTGGGCCCACCTGGATCCTGCAGAGGAGAACATGAAGAGCTACAGGAAGCTGCTCCTGTGGGGTGAGGCTCGCCTCCCACAGCCCGCGCTCCCCGATGGGTGGGAGATTCTGACCCCATCCTGGGGGCTTCCTTGGGACACTGGGGATGTTTTAAATGTCTGAACTTGGGCTGGTTTGCCCAGGTCCCACCCTTACCTGAGTTCTGCCTGGGTCCTGGGTTCCTGCGGGATTGGAAGCCTCTGAATTGAGAAAGCTCTCCCAGCTTCCAACCGCCAGTGCTCCCCACTTTGTGGTGCAGAGATGAGGCTTCTCAGCCTGTGGGCCTGGTGAAGGGTCTGTTTGGTAAAAGTTGGTGCCACAGAGCCCTCCTTTGCAGGGGGCTTCCTGAGCCCTTTGTGGTTCTGATTTTGTTTTTTTCATTTGTGCTGGGGGCTGGCCCCGGGCTTCCTGCACAGTAAACACATGCTCCACAGCTGAGCGACGCCCCCAGCCAGTTTTATGTTCCTACATGTTTGATTTGCTTCCCCTCAGACTCGTTTACCACCCAGCTTGTGGGCCCTCCAGCCTCACCCAGGCACAGCCTCCTCTTCCTCCGCCTGCCTTATTCAAGGAACCCTAGCTTTCCAGGGGCTTGGTCCTGGCCCTCCAGCCTAGGGGAGTGAGGCCGGCTGCTTTCTGTGTTGGTCCTCTTAAGAGTTGCTTTGTCTGTTGGAACCTCAGGGTACCAGTTTGCCCAGCCTGATGCTGCATCTAGTCTGGAGGCAGAGGAGCAGCCCCTTGTGGAAGGAGAGGCACCTGGAGGCAGCCTCCCAGGTAAGGGCACCTTAGAAAGTGGTGAGCAGGGTAGAGCATGCACCTTGCTTTCAGGCAGGTGCCCTCCCCCACCCCCCCAGCTTTGGCTTCACCTGTGTTGGAGCAGGAAGCAGGCATCATTTCTTAGGGATCTCTTGCTGCATGACAACCGCCCTAAAACTTGGTCACCAGAAAGAACAGCAGAATTACTTGTGAGGTGTGGGCTGCTGGGCTGAGCTGTGCTGTGGCCACTTGGTCTTCAGGGCCGCATGGACCTCTGTGGCCACCTGGAACCTACCTGGGTCTGGAGTCTCCCTACCTGGGGAGACTCTCCATGGTCTCTCCCAGTGCTAGCCGGGCCTCCCCAGGTCAGCAGCTGGGTTTTGGGGGTGCACTCGAGGAGTATAAGCACTTGTTGAGGCTCTGCTGGCCTCCTGCATGCTGATGTCCCTGGGCACAAGGCCACGGCCGTGTGGAGAGCCCAAAGGTCTGGCTCTGGGGCAGGAGTTTAAGCCCCGTGCAGCCAGTGGGCTTTTGCAGGGCTTTCTGGCCCTCATTCCCCGACACCACGGCTGTGTGGCCTCCATGCCAGTCCTCCTGCAGTCAGGGTGGCTGCTCCTGGGGTCACTTCCCCAGCAGCAGGGTGGAGAAGGCCCTGCTCACTGCCTGCTTATGCTGGTGGTCACACGGCCCTTGGCTGCTAGGAGGGGCCATTTCTTTCAGGTAGCAGGGAGCTGGAAGAGGGTGACAGAGGCCGCCAGGTCACGGCCTCGTGTCCCACACCCTTTCCCCTCCTTGCTCAGGCCTTCTTTCCTTAGTGCGGCGTGGGCAGTGTCCAGGCCTGAGCGCTTAGTCAGGGCTGCTCACACGTGGACCTTATTTCAGGCAGCGGGAAGCAGGAAGAAAGCACAGAGAACATGTGCGAGGAGGGCTCCGCAGGCCAGGACAGTGGCTCACAGGAAACGCCATCAGAGAGGCTGGCAGGGGACGCAGGGGACACTCCTGCAGACCCCCCAATGGATACCAACCAGGAGGAGGAGCAGCCCGAGAAGGCGCCAGACACTGTGGGTGAGGATTCAGGCTGCGTCAGCCCCTCCCAGAAGCAAAGAGTCCCCTGCCCTTCAGAAGAAGACCAGGGCCAGGCGAGTCCAGACAGCCCACAGCAAGGCTCTGGGACCAAGCGGCCCCACCCAGAGGATGAGGGTGAGCAGGGACCCGAGTGTGCCTCCAGCCAGAGCAGCCAGCAGCCTGGGGACGCCATGCAGCCTGAGGCAGATGGCCGTGCTGCCACGCCCCTAGCTGGGCAGGACGCAGGCACCTCGGCCTCAGGCAGTCCTGAGGCCGAGGAGCCTGGAGTGTCGGGAGGGAAGCCCTACCCCTGCAGTGAGTGTGGGGAGGCCTTTGCGTGGATCTCGCACCTCATGGAGCATCACAGGAGCCACGGCAGCAAGAAGCTGTGCGCCTGCCAGGGCTGCTAGACAGGCCCTGCCGGCCAGCACTGGAATCCCCAGGAGCCATTCTGCACCTGGCCCCGCCCTGCCACAGTGAGTTCACTCTGGGGGGAGGGTGGGCCTGAGGCCTAGAGACAAGCCACCAGGCCAGTGTCCCTTGAGGTGACAGTGACTGGCTGGGAATCTCAGAATGTATGGGGGCTCCTTCCAGACACTTGGGGGTGGTCTTCCTGTGGTCTTTGGACAAACATCAGCTTGTTTCCCAAATGGGCTGATGTGGCCAGAGCACCCACGGAAAACCCCACCTCATCCACCACGGGAAACCCCGACCCCACTGTCCTGCAGCCACGTCTATACCTCCGTGTGCCGGCCGTGGCCATTGTGCAGTTCGAGTCCCCGGTGTGCGTGTTCTGTGGGCAGTCTTGGAGTCTTCACTTCCACTGCTCCTGTTTGAGCTCCCCAAGTTTGTTCAGGCAGAATTCTTGCCAGATGTTCTGGCCTTTCGTAAATATGTGACGTCAAGTTCACTTTTGAATCCTGAAAAGCTGAAACTATTTCCTTGTTCCACTCATGCGTCTTTACCTATACGGAGTGGCTTACGAAGATCACCGAAATGCTTGGAGCCTAGTATGCAGTTTTCTGACTATGGGTTCCAGCCCATCAGTGAATTGTGAAATCAAACTAGTGGGTGGCCAACGGCATTACCAAGCAATGAAGTAGAATAAAGTAGGTCAGAATGCATCACGTAGTGAAGGCAGTATCATTTTGTGGAGTTCCAGCTGTGTATCTAAATGTGAGAACTGGCTTCTATTGTAGGATGTCTCTTACCAGGGGGTGATTGCAGTAGGTTGGAAACACTAACAAAGGTTGAGGAAGCTTCTGTCTGCCTGAGCAAAGGGAACTTAACTCCTTGGGCTCCGTGAGGTGTCTTGATTTTGCATTTAATCTCAGATTATAGTATTGTTTCTGTTGCCTGAGCATAAATTTAATTGCTCCTGTAGATAAACGGTGCCTCTTTCTGTCACTGTGTTTGAGCCAGCAATTGTGTAACAACCCCCGAGTCACAGGCTTGACGTAATAAAGTATTTATTTCTTCACTCACATTACAGCTGGACATCCTGACTGTTGCCTGTGTGTGTTGGTGGGAGGGGCCCCTGCTTCTTGCTGTAACCCAGGGATCCGCTTCCGCTCTCCAGTCCTTGAAGGGAAATGAGACTGTGGGCCCCTCACTCATAAGGGCCCAGGTACCCATCTCTACCAGTTACTGAGCCACATTCCCCTCTGCCTGTCCTCAAACCAAGTGTGGTTCTGGCAGTAAAAAAAGCCTAAATAGACTCTTCCAACCCTCATTCCCACTCAGCCTTGCTGAGGCTGGCTTTGAATTCATGATCCTTCTGCCTCAGTCTCCTGAGCACCAACACACCCAGCACATCTGGCTTCTTTGAAGACGGGCCCACGCACACCTGTAATCCCAGTCCCTCGGGAGGCTGAGGCAGGAAGATGGCCAGCCTCAGCAACTTATCGAGGTACTAATCAACTCAGAGAAAGCAAGGCTTCCCATCACAAAGGGAAGGTCAAGACGCTGACCAGAGGACCTAAGTCACCATGCTGCTACTGGCCAGCCACATGTGAAGGGAGCACCTGAAGTGTGGCTAGTGAACTCGGAGGCCCTGGGCATAAGTACACACTGGAGAAGTAAAGGATCTCAGGTTTTTAATACTGACATGTCAGAATGGAAATGTGGTGCACGTAGGGGGGACATATTGAGCTAAGTTTATCTATTTCTATTTTTCTTTTTTTGATGGAACCCAGGGGTGCTCTATCACAGAGCTACATCCTCAACCCTTTGATTAATTTTTGAGACAGTCTTATCAAGTTGCCAAAGCTGGTCACAAACTTTGAGCGCCCTGCCTCAGCCGCCTCAGTAACTGGAATTACAGGTGTGCACATTGTGCCCACTTCTTGCTTTTGGAATGGGACCGGAATATTTTAATACAGTTACCCAGATAGCTTGCAGTGGTTCTGTTGGCCGTCTTTTGCAGCTTTTAAAGGACAGTGAAGGACTGCGGATGCATGCAGCCCACTGGTAGAGTACTTGTTTAATATTCATGAAGTCTTGGGTTCCACCCCCAGCACTGCAAACAACTACAAGGAAAGTGAAATTAATTCCCAAAAGGCTTTTCACAAGGAGCAGTGTTGAAAGACTATTTGCAACATTTTCCCCCAGAAGCAATTTCAAGTTCACTAGGAATTTATATGCTAGCGCAGTGATTGAGGAAATCAGACTGATGCAAGCACAACTGATTACCACCCAGGATCCAAACCAAACAATGCAATTATTCCCCCCGCCCCCCATTACTGGGGGACCCAGGGGTGCTTTACTAGTAAACCACATCCCCTGCCCTTTTTATTTTCAGACAGGGTCTCGCTAAAGTTGCCCAGGCTGATCTTGAACTTATAATCCTCCTGCATCAGCTTCCAGAGTCACTGGGATTACAGGTGTGCGTCACCGTGCCCGAGGCTATTTCTGATGAAGAAGGCAACAGCCATGTAATGGTTGTAGTTGTCAGGAATACTTCTATTTGTGGATCCAGGGTTTAATGAAATACTGTGAGCTTTTAAATTAAACATAAAAATAGAAACTTAATGAATGGGGTGGGGGGAGTAGAATACCAGGATGAAGAATCAATGAGGACACATTTCAAGAAAAGATTAACTTGAACACTTCCTCAAAGAGAAATCTTAGAACAAAACAGAGTACCAATGTGAAGTGCCACTGAGCATGAGATGATGGCTGAACAAAGGAGTAAACCCTCCCCTTTTCGTAATATCAGCATTTCTAATGCCTGTGAGTCCTGCAGCAAAGCCCTCTCAGAATCTTGAGACATTCCATGGAAGCAGCTTTATGTTTCAAGTCTTCCCATACACAGCTTTTCAATCCCATTGCACATAGAAATTAAATTGCAAAACGAGATGAGGGACGTAAATTCTGTTTATAGTATGCTGATACATTGGCATATGGAATTAGAAGTGTCTGGGATTGGCTGTTACATACCCAGAAC
The DNA here is from genome assembly GCF_001458135.2 of Marmota marmota marmota. Lineage (NCBI taxonomy): Eukaryota > Metazoa > Chordata > Mammalia > Rodentia > Sciuridae > Marmota > Marmota marmota. The sequence goes on from NW_026000207.1 coordinate 426,263, forward strand.
AAGCAGCTTACACACAAACCAGCTTTGTACTGTCAAAGACAAGTATCCAAGGGATTCCACAAAAATGCCATTCTCATTTTTGGAACATACTGCTATGATTATCAGAGTCAACCTGAATATTCATAAACATCCCTTTAAGAAAGAATATAATGTAAACAACAGCAAATTCTGACTTCATTTGGTTTTCTTACCTGAAAGGTATCTGTTGAATTTCTCAGGCCTTTGAATCTCTGGTTCGGTCTGTTGAATGCTTGGACGCGTGGCATCACCAGGCCCAGACATTCCTTTTTTCTCTCTCTCCTCGAGGCTCGGGGTCCTCAAGGTTGATTGTTTCCACCTTTCCCTGCTGTTTAGAACCTAACCCTTGGTGGCGCTAGGCATTTCCGTCTGAGAACGAGGAGTGGGTGCTGCATCTTTCTTGTGAGAAGGAACAGGCCGAGTCTGAGTGGGACGAGCTGTGGCTTAAGGCCTCCCCTGTCCCCAGCACCCATGCAGCCGTCTCCCCAGTGAGAGTTCTGGGTGCTGGGTCAGGGAGCAGCTGTGGGCGAAGGCCTTCCCTCAGTCCCCGCAGGCGCAGGGCTTCTCCGGGGAGGAGGTGGCCGCAGCACGCCTCGGGCTTGCCCCCCCCCCCCCCGCGGGTCCTGCGGTGCCGAGAGACGGTGGCTCTGGCTGAAGGCGCTGCCGCCCGCACTGGCTGCATTCGTTCGGCCTCTCCCGGGGTGGACCCCCTGGTGCTGGACAAGTTGGGTGGCCCCGGCTGAAGGTCTGGCCGCACTTGCGGCAGGCGTAGGGCTTGCGGCCCGAGTGCGTGCGCTGGCGCTGGGTCCGGGAGGAGCCTCTCGCGGGTGCTGGGAGAGGGACCGGCTGAAACCGAAGCCTTCCCACGGTCCCCGCACGCGTGGGGCTTGGCGCCCTGTGCGTCCTCCGGTGCTGGGTCAGCGGGGCCATCTGGTTGAAGGTCCGGCCACACCGAGGGCACCGATAGGGCTTCTTCCCGGGGGTGGGGGGGGGGAACCCTCCAGTGCTTGGTGAGCGCAGAGCTGTTCCGGAAGCCTTTTCCACACCGGCGACATTGGCCAGGCTCTTCACATTCCCGCCATCTGCAGAGTTTCTCTTTTGCACAGATTTTCTGTTGTGCATTTACCTTTGAGTCCAGCTTCTGCCTCTTTCTGGGTGTTCTCCACATGTGGGGACCTGGCTGTTCAGGAGTCGCTGGATGAGCTGGGAGATCAGGGCTAGGACTCCAGGCTCCCCCAGACCCATTCCCCCACGGCTCCTGCCCAGGCTTGAGGGCTGCCGCGTCTCCCGGCTCGCGCCTCTCAGGACTCCACTCCCAGGGACCTGCGGTGTCCTCCCCTGGAAGGGCCACACACTACCCCACAGGAGTCTGCACCAGAACAACACTGCTGGACAGCTCTTCTGAGGTGCTTTCCTTTGGGGCAGAAGGGCTGATTTCTTGTCTGGTTTCTAAGTCTAGAAGAAACAAAAAAAGTGGAAATGTCCCTTGGTCCCTTTCTAGGGGGAAAGAGTTTGTAGTATTTAGGGAGAGAGCAGAATTAAACTGGTCTTGGAAATTCTGAGGTACAAAAAGTTCTTCATGTTGTGCAAACCAGGAGAGGAACAGGAAGAGGGGTGGGGAAAGGCAGCCAAGGAGACGGTGCTCAGGGGCGACTCCCAGAGGCACCAGGCTCCCGGGCAGTGATGGCCAGAGCAGTGAAGGCAGCCAGCTACGCAGCTCCCACAGTGCCAGGAGGCCAGAGAACAGTGCCACGTGGGAAGGACCCCAGACACCTTCCACCACAATACCCATCTGGTGTCTCCTCCACAGCTCAGCTCAGACATGAAGGAACTCGGCAGGCCCCCAAACCAGACACTGGGAGGACAGATGTGTGACCTCGGTGCGGTGGAGCGCTTGGACCTGGCTTATCTGTCTCGCGAAGTGGGATCCTCAAAGGCAGGGCATCTGCCCACCTCAATAACCACAGGGCCTCAGCCGATGAAGCAGTGGACCCCTGTCCTCCTGCTCTGGTGCCCTGCCCTCCCCCACAGCCATGGCTCTCAGACTGGCTAGAGGTGTGAGGTGGGCACCTTCCCCATACTATGTGATGCTCCAGTGAAACTTAAAAAAAAAAAAAAAAAGGCCAGGCTGTGTGTGGTTAGTGGAATAACGGCTCCCAGGATGTCCACATCCTAACCCCCAGGCAAGGAGGAACCAAGGGGTGGAGAAACCAGCCTCTGCCAACTCTGTGTACCTGGCCTTGTGCCAGGGAATGCAGGTGGCCTCTAGGGGTTGGAAAAGGCAAAAAAGAATTCCTCCCAGCAGCCCCAAGAACACGCCCCATGCGCTCCATCAGGGCCAGCGAGAGCTGTGTGAGAATCTGCTCTGCTTTCAGCCACCAAGTTCATGGTGATTTGTTACAGCAGCAACAGGAAGCTACGCTGGGCGAGAGCTGGCTGCTCTGAGGCTGGAGGACCCTTCTGTGACCCTCCCACACTGGCCAAGCCTCTCAGAACTTGGTGACAAGCCACTCTTCAGATAGGGCCTGGACACACCCACCTCCTGCACACTGCTCGCTGAACCCAGCAGCAGAGCAAAAGGACAAAGAGCAGAACGACGCAGGCAGTGCTGGGCCCGGTTTAAACTGACATCACACAGAGCTGTCTGCTGTGTCACTTGGCTTCCTCTGCCTGGAATGCTGCTCGCGCAGACGTCTAGCCCAGGCTCTGGCTTCCACCCCTCCCTGAAGCTGTCCATCCTCCTGCTGTCCTCCCACTGCCTTCCTGCTTTCACTTCTGGGCACTCGCCCAACCTGTAGTCACCTCACACTGCTGTCACCGCTGTACTGTCTGCCCCTCCCCCAGACTGTAGGTGCCCTGACGGTGGCAACTCAGTCTCATGGCCAGGAGTGCTGGGTGGGTGTTCACTTGGAGAGCAGCCGATCTACTGTGCAGAACCAGAAAGCAGAGAGAGAGAGAGAAACCTGCAGGTGCAGGTGGACAGGCCCTGAAAGGCTCTGTCTCACCTGGGCACATGCCTTGGGGATCTCCAGAGTCCACTGCCCACAGCTTGGCCTCCTGCTCCAGCAGGAAGAGGACCTCTGGCCCTGGGAACCAGTGTCCTGCTCAGGGAGACCTGTGGAGTGAGCATCTGCCTCCCATGACCTGCTGATCCCCGACCACTCCACCTTGTCTTCCAGGTGGCTACAGCAGTCATGTCAAGAGCCCAGTGTTCTTTTTTTTTTTTTTTTTTTTCAATGAGAGAGAGAACCTCAACATTTATTTTTTAGTTTTCGGCGGACACAACATCCCTGTTTGTATGTGGTGCTGAGAATCGAACCCGGGCTGCATGCATGCCAGGCGAGCGCGCCACCACTTGAGCCACATCCCATGCCCAAGAGCCCAGTGTTTCCTTTTTTTTTTTTTTTTAAAGGAGACAGAGAGAGAGAGAGAGAGAGAATATGAATCTTTTTTGTAGATGAACACAACACAATGCCTTTATTTTTTTTAATATTTATTTATTTTTTTAGTTTTCGGTGGACACAAATCTTTATTTGTATGTGCTGCTGAGGATCGAACCCAGCACCTTGCGCATGCCAGGCAAGCGCGCTACCGCTCGAGCCACATCCCCAGCCCAAGCCCAGTGTTCTTAAGGGACTCCATGTCCATACTCTTGACCCTTGAGCCCACCCCCAGTTCCTGAGTGGACCTCAGAGTTCTGCTTCCTCCCTTGTCAGCTGGCAACAGTGGCACTGTGAAGGGGACCTGGCAGCCAGCCATAGCAACCTGGAGACTCTGGCCAGACTCCCTTGTCCACTGGTCTTGCACACAAGAATGGCACCCTGGGAGCTGTCTTGTCATCTTCAATAGCCCATCTGGAAACTCAGACAGAAAGAGGCTGTTGGGTAAATCCTATCAGCTCGGGAGGCTGAGGCAGGAGGATCATGTGTTCAAAGCCAGCCTCAGCAATGGAGAGGCACTAAGCATCTCAGTGAGACCCTGTCTCTAAATAAAATACAAAATAGGGCTGGGGATGTGGCTCAGTCAAGCGTCCCTGGGTTCAATCCTGGGTATCAAAAAAAAAAAAAAGAGGCTGCTGGGGTCTGAGTGTTGATCTTCCCCGAGGTTGTTATGTTGGAACCTAACGCTCATTATGACAGCATTAAGAGGTGAGGCCTCTGAAATGAGGGTTCCACCTGTGAATGGGTTGAGTGCCCAAGAGAAGTGCACAGGCGCTCCCTTGCCCCAGGTCTGCCATGTGCAGCTGCAGGAGGCACCCTGATCTTGGACTTCCCAGACTACAGAATTGTAGCAACACGTTTCTACTGTTTATAAATTACCCAGTCAAAGGTGCTTTGGTAGAGCAGCCCAACCAGATGAAGACAGACGAAGACACAGAAGGCCGAGTGAGGAGCTCCCAAGAGCACCACTGAAAGACTCAGCCCATTTCTCGGCTTCTCGTGATTTCAGGTTGGGTCTGTAACCTGTTGATATTAATCCTATTTGATATTCTCTACACTAAAAAAGTCAAGTTCCTGAAACTCAAGATATAGCCCAAGGATTGCTTTTAAAGCTGAGCCCTAGCCAGGAGAGGTGGTGCACACCTGTCATGTCAGCCACTCAAGAGGCTAAGGCAGGAGGATACAGGTTTGAGGCCAGTCTCAGCAAGTTAGTGAGACCCTGTGTCAAAAGGAAACATAAAAGGGCTGGGGATGTAGATCAGTGGTAGAGCACACCGGGGTTCAATCTTTTCAAAGGGAAAAGAAAACAAAACCAAGTCCTAGGCCCATTTTTTTTTTCCCAAAACACTTTATTAGTTATTGACAGATCTTTATTTATTTATATGTGGTGCTGAGAATTGAACCCAGTGCCTCTCACATGCTAGGCAAACGCTCTACCACTGAGCCACACCCCCAGCCCTCCTAGCCCCATTTTTAACACAGGAGAAGTGACTGTTGTGTCTGAAGACCACTGAGGACATGGGTGTGGCCTTACCTACAGAGACCAGCAGTGTGAAGGTCTCCAGCATCACATCATGGTACAGGGTCCTCTGGGCAGGCTCTAGTTGCCCCCACTCCTCCTGGGTGAAATCCACAACCATGTCCTCAAAGGTCACTTGCTCCTGAAATATCGTGAGTGTCCTCAGCTGAGTCAAACCTGGCACTAACTGCTGGTGGGGGCAGGTGGTGAATGGGAACAACAGCTGGGCTAGATGGGGTCTGGAGGTTGGGGTCAGAGTTTCCTATGGCCTGTTCCTCATTGGTGTAGGAACAGCCTCTCACCTGTCTTCCAACAATTTGGAGAAAAGTCTCAGAGTTGGTATCAGAACAATCCCACTAGTTAACCTCACATCTTAGGTTACAATTCCCCGTTGCAACTAAGTTCTCTGCACTGACCCAATCTGGAGGGTGTGGGAAAATCCCTTTCCAGCAGGACCCCACTCTTCAATTTCGGGCACTTAAACATTAGGGTAACTGCATGGTCTTCAGAAAAGGTGGGGTTCATGGGGCAATTCCTGTGGTTATCACACCCTTCCATGTGTTTTCCAATAGTCCCCAGAGAGGCTAGTCCCTCCCAGCAGGTTTGTGGGTAGGATTAGGGCCATCAGGAAAGGTCTCTGTGTTTTTGCTCCTGCCCTGGAGCTCTTTTCCCCACAGAGCTGGCCACATTCAAGGTGCCAACTTGGAATCAGAATCTCGAGACTACGAGCACCTTAACCTAACCTTCTTGCACCACAACTAGGAGCCGGAAGGTCTGTGCTGGCCATGAACTCCGTGGCCTCAGGTTTGCCATTACAGGTGAGGAGGCAGCTGGGGAGAGAGGTGGAGCTGGCTGGAGTGCCCTCCTGGCAGGGGAATGACAGGGCACAGGCTGAGGCACAACAGGCTTCCGAGGTGGGGCCCTGAGAGGACAGAAGCGTACCTACCCCCGCCCTGGTGATGAGGAGCCCAGCAGCCATTCCCCGTGTTTCTGGCCTCTTGCGGGAACAGTCAGGTCCAGCTCTGGGTGGTTTCTGCAGTGACCAGAGATGCCAAGCCTAAAGCTCTTGGGTGCAGGTAAAAGGTCTGGCTGTGGGACGTGAGACGCTGGGGCCCAGCACTGGTGCTGTGGAGGGTGCTCTCTGCACTGTCCTGCCCACTCCGCATAGGGAAACCGAGGGCAGGGTGGGCACATTCTCCAGAGAGGCTGCACAGGTCATTTCCAGGAGGAGCTTTACTGACAGGAAGACGAACAGCTCGGGTCCCCCGGCCCCCGTTGGTGTGCCTCAGTTTCCCTCTTCCATAAAATGGCCCAGCATTCAGCTTAGAAGGCCATGATGGGGACTGTAGGAATTAAGGGCCCCGGTAAACCGGCGAGGGCTGCTGCTCTGGGCGGGAAGTCTGCTCTGGGGAGCGCCCCGCAGAGGCCCGTGCCAGGGCCCTAGGTGAGAGGCGCCTCCCTGACCCCGCAGGCCGGGGACCGGGGCTTCCTCCTCCTCGCCCGCCCCGGGCGCTGCGGGGCAGAGGCGAAGCCGGGCTTCCCACC
>NW_026000207.1:438428-442781 GCF_001458135.2 Marmota marmota marmota
GTGTGTCCAGTGCTGGTGTGTGGTCCCCTAGGGCCCTCCTCAGGGTCTGTCCTGTGTGTGTGTCCAGTGCTGGTGGGTGCTCCCCTGGGGACCTCCTCAGCATGTCCCTTGTCTAGAGTGCCCAGCTGTGGTTTGTGGGCTGCTGTGCCACTGCCGTCCTGGTGTGTGCCACAGGTAAGACACGGCCTTCGCCCCACCATGTTCAGCAGGGCCTCCCCTCAGCCTTGGAGTGCTGTGACGCACTGTCCCTGTGGCCTGCTCATCTCCTCATGAGCTGGCAGCACCTGTGGTCCCCTGGCCTGTGTGTCTGCACCTCGTCTGTGCTTGGATGCCCCTGATCCCAGCGCAGCCCTTTTGCTGTGTTTGAACATGTGCATGTTTAGGTCGCTAAGACGCCTGTCCCCGGGTTTGGGGGCGTTCACCTGTGATCCCAGCAGCCGGGAGCTGAGTCTGGAGGAGGCAGTTCCCAGCCATCCTGGGCACCTGAGCGAGACCCTGCCTCAAAAGCAAACGCAGAAAGGGCTGGGATGTGGGTCAGTGGTGGCCCACCGCTGGGCTCCCTTCTGAGAACTAGAAAAAAGAAGAAAATTGCCAAATTGTTTCCCAAAATAACTGCACGCATTTGCCTTGTCACTGGAAATGAAGAGACCCCCAGTTGTTCTCGCCGTGGCTTCTGTTGTTGGCGAGGGTTATCTGTGCATGTGTGGGTCCCCTGGGGTGTGCTGCCCTAGTGTCCACCATGGCATGACTGCGCTTAGCCCTCTGATCCCGCCTTTGGTGAGGTGGACATTTAAAGGCGCTTTCCTGGAGACTTTGAAACACATTGGTTGGCTCTATGTCATCACCCTGCAGTGCTCTGGGCTTAGACCTCTCCTGCCCTGCCCTGCAGCTGTCCTGAGGAGGCCATCCAGGGGGCCTGTGCTGGTTTCCTGGAAGGTGCATGTCCCTGTCCTCTGCCCTACGCCCAGGAGCCGCTTCCTGCCCTGTGGCCAGCCATAAACATGGGCTTCTTTCCCTCAGTGTGTCCCTGTGGGGCTACCGGGTGGCCCAGGGCTTTGTTTTTGCCATCGAGGAGATCAACAGGAGTGTCCACCTGCTGCCCAACCTGACCCTGGGCTTCTCCATCTGCAACTCTGGGGACTCGGTGCACGGAGCCCTGTTGGAGACGTTGAGCTTTCTCACCGGGCAGGAGGAGCCCATCCTCAGCGACAAGACCCAGTTCCCATCCTTCCTTCGGACCCTGGCCAGTGACCTCACATCCTCCTATGCGGTGACCCAGCTGGTGCTCCCCTTTTGATGGACCTGGGTGGACATTCTGGCCCAGGATGATGACTTTGGGCAGCAGGCCAGCTCTCTGGCTGCCCAGGAGCTGAGCCAGGCTGGCGTCTGCATTGAGGTCCAGCTCTACGTCCCTTCCCAGCAGTCCCTGGAGAAGATAGCCACCATTGTCCAGAGGATGCAGAGTAGTTCTGGTTTTCCTGAGCAACTCAAATTTCCTGCTCATCTTGCAGGGGCTGCTGGGTCTTCGGGTCTCGGGCCAAGTCTGGATCAGCAAGGGCACTCTGCACCTGGCCATGGCCCTCAATGTGCCGGGTGTCTCCCAGGTCTTGCAGGGCTCCTTTGGCCTCATGTTTCACAGCAGCCGGGTGCCTGGCTTCCCCGAGTTCTTGGCTCACCTGCACCCCAGCCGGACCCCAGAGGACATGTTCATACAGAGGTTCTGGGAGGACACTTTTGGGTGCACGTGGCCCCACAAGAATGGCACAGTGGCAAGGGTTGTCCGGCTCTGCTCAGGGAACGAAAGTCTGCGAAGCCAGGAGTATTCTTTCTGGAAAGTGAGTAAAGCGGACACCGCATACACGGCCGTCTACAGCATCGCCCACGCCCTGCAGGACCTGGTGGCCTGTGAGCCCTGGGATGGGACGTGTGCAGACTCTGGGCACTTCCTGCCCTGGCAGGTGAGAGGGAGGGGTGGAGGCTGGGGCGCTCACTCTGCCAAGCTACAGAGGCCGAGCAGAATCCACGCTGCCCAGCTCAATGCCTGTGGTCTGCATCCTAGCAGGAGCACTGGACAGGGTGCCAGAGTCCCTGCTGTCACCCTGCTGCAGGTGAGGCACATCACTGTGGGGTTGCTCCCTTTAGCAGACACAGGATCCCAGTGGAGCACATTCTAGGTAAACAGCAAAAGACTTCATAGCATGTCCCGAATTTGGAGTTTTGACCAGCAATGTATGACCTTTGCATACGTGTGCTTTGTGCGAGTTTGAATTTCAGATAACTATCAGGCACCTGTTAGTTCAGCATCTCCCAAACACTGTGTGGGGGTGGCTATGCTGGAAGGAGTCACTCTTTCAAGTGGGATTCAAGGCAGAGACTGTTGAGAGCCACAGCTGAAGGGGCCCCAGCAAACTTCCAGCTGCCAGCAAACTTCCAGCTGCCGGCTGATGATTGGCTCACAGCAGCCCCAGCAAACTTCTAGCTGCCAACTGATTGGCTCCTCTGCGGTGATGCTCACTGGGCTGTTTCCCCACCCTTTCAGACCACGGAGCTGCTCACTGGGGGACTTTTTTGACTCCACCCATGTGACCCAGCCAATCGGCCTCAAGAGCAGGAGGAGTGGGGGAGGTGGAGAGGCTGGTGGGAAGCGGGTGGTGGCAGTTGGGCTCTGAGGGTTTTCCTGAGGAGCTGTGTGGTGCAGTGTGTGTTCTAAAAATAAAGTTCGTTTCTTTTGACAAGTGGCTCCTGAATTGTGCCCAGCCAGACTGCGGCATCCAGGGTGTGTAGAATAGCACTTATTAGGCTGCTTCTCCCCTGAGTGACTCCATGGTGTACAGAATAGCAGTTCTCAGACTTGCCTGCCCTGAGTGACTCCATGGTGTTTAGAACAGCAGTTCTCAGGCTGTGCCTATCCTATGGGACTCCATGGTGTTCAGAATTGCAGTTCTGAAGCTGCACCTGGCCTGAGTAGTCCATAATGTGTAGGTCTGCCTGATGCCTTCAATGAGGCCCAGTTCCTGACCTTCAGCATGCTGCTGTTCTGCAGGGTCTGGATAGCCTTCTGCCCCTGTACCACAGTGCCCGGGGCAAGTCCACTGTGGCCGTGGAGACCTTCTCCATCCTGGCCTCCACTTCAGGGCTTCTGGGGGGAGTCTTCATCCCCAAGTGCTACTTCATCTTGCTGAGGCCTGAGCAGAACACCCTGGCCTGGCTGAGGCAAGGACACGGGGCTCAGCGGGAAAGGCAGGGTCAGGTGCCCTGAAGGAGGTGTTCCCGCAGGCCAGCTCCACGAAGCCTCTAGAACCCGTCTTCACAGAAGACACCAGGGCTGCGTGTCTGGGGCTCATCATTTCTGTGAGGATCCAGAGACTTAATGGTCAAGAGAGAAGTGAGGCACACAGGCAAGGTGCTGATGACTGCTGGATTTAGGGTGGGCACCTGGTCAGTCCTGGACGGTCCTCTTTGTAGGTAGTGCTCAAAATTTTCACGATTAAAAATGTTTGGAAAGGGCAGTGAAGTGAGGAGGAGGAGGAGGAGGAGGAGGAAGCACGTGGGAGGATGTGGGAGTCTGTTGGTGCCAATGCAGAATGGAAACCCGTCTGTCACTTCCTTGAAAGGTTAAGTGTAGACTTACCTGGTAATTCCACTCCTGGGCGGAACCCGGGAGAAATGAAAACAGACGAAAGGTGTAAATGAAGGTCTGGAGAAGCATTCAAACCAAACAGGCTTCCCGCGGCGGGGGTAATGACTAAGGGGTGCAGCATTTATTTCTGGAGTAATGAAATCATAAAATTCATTTTGGTGGTTTTGCACAACTGTGAATATACAAAAAAACATTAAATTGCATACTTAAAACTCATGAATTGTAGGGTGTGAATTATATCTCAGTAATGGCAGTACTAAAACAGAATGATAATCACAAAGTGTGGATTTTCATTTTATCCTGATTTTAAAAAACTATTAAAATGAGATAATGACATGTCGGAATACCAGATAGTTAATGATGTAAATAAAGCAGGTTTTAATTTTTTTTAGTGCCTATTATGGGATTATGGCTATGTTAGAAAGTGGTCCTTATCTGGAGATTTCACACAGTAGGTAAGTGGTATGGATTTGGAGATTCCTTTTCAAATGATCAAAGTGGCAGGTAGCTGGGAGCACTGGCCATGCGTCCGTGGGGATATGGACGCTCTGTCTCTGTCCTCCCAAATTCTGAAACCTCATGGAAGAACCTCAGCGACTTCGGGGGACACGACTGGCACTGCACCTCGTGCAGGACCTGGACTGGTTTGCCGGGGTACCTCACCTGGGGACACCCCGCCTGGAGGATCCTTGCCCGGGGGCACTAGCCTGGAG
>NW_026000207.1:443503-451082 GCF_001458135.2 Marmota marmota marmota
CTGGAGTCCGGGGCTGGGCGCCGAACGCTCTCTGGCTGGAGGCGGAGATGGACGGCCCCTCCCGGAAGGCGGCGACCCGCACCGCGAGGCCTTCTGGGAAACGTAGTTCGGGTCTCCGCGGCCTGTCAGTGCCCACGAAGGGTCACCTGGGAGCATCTTTTTGCTGGGTGTTTTTTGACTTTGCGCCTCTTGTCCACGTTTTGTTGGTTGGTTGTCTTTTACTGCACCGTAGGAGTTGTGTATCAGTTCTGGACATGAGTTCTTTGCAAATGTGCAAACACTTGCAAAACCGAATTTTAGCTGGATCTGGTGGCATATGCCTATAATCCCCGTGGCTTGGGATGATGGCAAATTCCAGGCCAGCCTCAGCCACCTAGTGAGACCCTGAACCAAAATAAAAAATAAAAGAGACCTGGAGTGTAGCTCAGTGGTAAAGCACCCCTGGGTCGATCTCCAATACTACCAAATAAACAAACAAACACTACCAGATCTTAACTAATTGAATCCAATTATATAGCAAAAGGACCAAGTGGAGTTTATTTCAGGAAAGTAGTTGCTTTAACAAAACTAATATCATCTCCAATATTAAAAAACTCAAAATAAAACCCAATATCATTATCTGTCGCTTTCCTGGCGACTTAAACACTCAGACTTTTTGCCCACCCAGGGACGCCATTTGCTGGGTTGCTCGAGACAAACACTCAGGGGTCACTCCAGGGGAACTGGGCTAACTGGGCCTTGTGAAATAACCACACAAGAGACAGAGATACCTTTTTCTATGGGCTCCCTGTGACGGCTCCTCTGACCTTAAGGGTCCGCAGAAAGAGAGAGAACACGTGCTGACCTCTTTTATTGATGAGAAGCCATTCAAATAAGGCCAGGGGTCAGGTTTCAGGGGGCTGAGTCCAGCTTCAGATGTCTACTGTCAGCAGGTTGACTGACACCTGGGTAGGCCCCACCCAAGGGCACAGTAAGAGAAGGGGACACACAAAAGGTGTTTCCATGGAACATTCTATCCCAAACAGGGCAAGGGGTGATATTACAAAGGAACAGGTGAGCATAGCTCCACCCGTGGGGATGTAGGAAGGCACGCCCATGCAAGAAGACACAGTCGCTCGGACCCTAAAGATTGGGGCTATCGGCTGGGTTGACCCACGATGCCACACCAATCAGAAGGGGAGACAGACTCAGTCACTGCTACTTTGGCCTCCCACAATTATCCTAATGCATTCAGAAAATTTTTGAAAAGATACAATATCCATTCCCAAAAGAGAAAAATAATCAAAACAAAGCAAGCCCTCTTGCCAATCTCAGAATAGAAAGGAATGTCCTCAACATGACAAAGGCCATCTATAAAGGACCTATAAGTGACATCTGACATAATGGTGAAAGACTGAATGCTTTGCCCTAAGAGCAGGTGTCTTCCCAGCACTCATTCATAGCACGCCAATGGGAGTTCTAGCCAGGCCACTCAGAAAAGTGCAATACGTGGAAGGAGCAGAAACTATTGTTACTCACAGATGACACACTTTTCAGTGCAGAAACTCTGGTGGAACTCTAATAGCACAAAATGCTATTAGAACTAATAAATGAGTTTATTAAGTGTGTAGGATACAAGATCCATATATAAAAATATATAAATATATAAAAATTTCACTTCCATGAATTACTTGAGGGTCTTCACTCGGAATCGAGCCATGGAGATTTAGGTTTTTCCTTGGGAACTATCCTGCTATCTCCACTCTACGAGGAGGACGCTCTGGTAGCTCTGGAGTTGGGCGTGACTCATTGGGAACTGGACAGCCCACCTCTACCTTATTTGGCAAAGAACATTCCATGGAAAACCTTTGATATTCCCTGATATACATAAAGCAAGTGCAGGCTCCACTTGACTCATTTCAGTGTGGAAGCTTGATCCCTGAGATCTGCTAGCCTGTCCTGCCCCCACTTTTAAAATCACCTTCTGTTTTTGTTTTGTCCTGCCCTACCTTTTTTAGCTTTCATTCTGCAGCCAATTCATTCCACCAAGAGGAACCCCATTCCCACTACTCGCGCTGGATGTGGGTAGGACATTGGAGGCATTAAAAATCTTTTTTTTATAGCATAAATGTATGAAATATGCTGGGTGTGATGCCTCACAGTTTTTATCTTAGTCACTTGGGAGGCTGAGCCAGGAGGATTGCAAATTTGAGGCCAGCCTCAGCAACTTTGCAAGAGCCTGTCTCTTGATTCTTATACTTCTCTCCTGCATCCCACACAGGCTTTGAAATTTGGGTTTTCCTTGTGTAAAATGTGCTGGCTGAGAAATATGGTGAAAAATCACAAGACTCAGAAATACTTTTAAAAAGTAAGGGTGGGACCCTAGGGGTCCTGTTTCCACACTGGAAGGAGAGAGTGCTTGAGAACTGTGGTTTGTGTTTTCTTTATTTATACAAGGAGGCTTCAGAAGGATTTCAATGGGATGTTATTTTGCTAAATAAGGAGGAGGTGGGCTGCCCAAGCCTAATGGGTCACACCCAAGTCTGGAGCTAGGAAAGCTGTCCCCCTGGTAGAGCAGGGCAGATCTCCCAGACTCCCTGGGCAGTCTACACACAGGAATGCTGGGATCCTTCCCAAGTGGAGACCTAAGTTCCATGGGCCAGTACTGAGTAAAAGAACACTCAAGTAGCGTCATGGGTGGTGTACCACATATTCCTTCTTTTTACTTTGCAAATGATGAGCTGCTGTTTTTGATAAACCCAGCCTAATTCCCTCTTAAGATTAGGAGCCATCTTGTCAAAAGTTATAAAAGATTCATTTCTGTTTTCTGTAAAATATTAGGATTTCTATTTCACCTGGCCATATTTTGATGTTTTAAACTTACTTGGAATGCCTGCCCGTGCCTTGAACTCACCCATGCCTGCTTTTCCCTGACCAGATAAAAACCCTCTCTGAAAACTTAGTGGCGCCTCATAAATCCTGGCTTTCCCTGACCACATAACAACTCTCTCTGAAACCCTAATAGCGCCTCAAAAATTCTGATGTTGGGATCTAAATTTACTCCCTAAGTGCTGAACCATTTAGACCATTAACCTACTACCTGCCTTTGTATTATGCTTGTCAAAATCCTGTTATCTGTAAGTTCTCAAGACACTCCCCTCTTTTTACAACTTTCTGTGCTATAAAGCTGCACTCCTAGAGAGCCGGAGTAGTCTTCTATCCCACGGGTTTCAGGAGAGGGACAATCCTGGCTAGTCGGAATTACAAGCTTGCTTTAATTTGATTTAAAATTGGAGTCGGTGCTCTTTTCTTTGCATCGTGGTTTTACAGTTTTAAATTCTCAGAATCTTGTTCTGAGGATGCGACATCCTATCATCACAATACAATAGAGAATTAGTAGCATAGATAACAGTCCAATAACATACCATGCAGACTGTTTCAGCATGTTTCCAGGATTAAGGCCATTAAATTCTTGAAGCATTTGATCAGCTAGAGAAGTGGGATCCAAAAGATCGATTTCGCTTTTGAATACCCTGATGTGGAAATGTAACTCCAAAAGATCTAGGCTATTATTATTGTTCCATCAAATACCCATTAGATGATTTTTAATTTTTTCCAAATTTTGGGAAACATGAATTTTGGTTACAGTAATACAGGCATACTTATATTAGCATGGCATTTAAGTCTTTGTTAGCATTTGAGAGCAGAAAGCTTATTATTGATATCTATAATAATGAGTTCTAGAATATTTAGTTCAGTTGCAAACTCTTATCAATATTTACCTAATTGTATAGGACTTTAGAAATATCTTGAGCCAAATTATTAAGAAAATTAACTTAATTAGATTACATCTTTTACAATTTATAATTTATATAAGAATAAACTATCTTCATTTTTGCCTCCAATAATTAAAACATAAGAGGATTAAATATAGGTTTACAGGCCACAATAGGAACCCTTCTTGTGATTCCTGCCCATAAAATTAGAAATGGAGCCATTTGCAGGATGGAGAAAATGAGGCCACAGTTGAATGCCAGAGATCCCTTTTTGAATATCACTTTTCCTGAAAGTTAAAATATTACCAATGAAAATTTCAGGGGTCATAGCATCATGAGAGCATGGGTTATGTCCATAAGCAAGGTGAATATGGAGACAGATATAATTTATATAATAGACTACATTTCTCTTGAATATATCTAACGGTAAAAGGCAGAGCATCAAGTAAATGCATGCATAAAAACATAAATTATGTGTTTCCTGTTGAGGAAAAAATTGTTAGAAGCAAATAGACATATATGTTAATTATCCTATGAATTAAAGATTATAGATTATTTAAGCAACTGGAATATATATATATATATATATATATATACACACACACACACACACACACACACACATATAAAGAATAAAGATAGTTTATTCTTATATAATTACCTAATTTAATTTGAGTCTTATTGAATCACATGATTTAAAAAGTATTAGATCCATTTTTATTTTATTTCAAATATTATGAGTGCACTCTTTTATCTATGTAAACTTTGGCATTATGTAATGTAGTTAAAATAGAATTTTTATGCAAATATTTAGAAATCATATGATTTAAAAATCTTACAATTATAAAAATATCCATAAAATAGGATATTTTAGGTATGGAAGATGCTGGCATTTTTTTTTTATAATTGTCAGATTTATTCCCAATAACATCCTTAAAGAGAAAAAAATAATCAAGCATAATTATAGTTATTACTGCTACAGAAAAGAACCTTGTAACATTTTGTTAGTGGTGTGGCCCTAGAGAAAATGGGAAGTTCCTCAAGAAGCCTGTCAAAGGGATGAGAAATCAGTTTATCTGACTCAGCATCAGGAGAAAGTATGCAGGAATCAGGCTGGTGTTGTGGCTCAGAGGGAGAGTGCTAGCCTAGCGTGTGTGAGGCACTGGACTTGATCCTCAGCACCACATAAAAATAAGGCTATTGTATCCACCTATATTTAAAAAATAAATTTAAAAAATGCAGGAATTCATCTAATTGAATCCTGTCTGTGAAGAAGTCCTTTTGTTAGCAAGTATATACTGGAAACCATGAAAGAGAATTTTGTAGCTGGGTGTCAGGAGCAGGAACTGCGATGTGCAGGCTCGGTAATACTGGGTGTCTGTCTTTGTGAGACAGTGGAACACAGGTCAGCAAAGCTGGGAGGTGGGGCTGCCACCCCATTCCCCAGAGAACTTATTTCCGGAACATGTAAAGACCTCAAAACTCAACAATAAGAAAACTGCTCAGGTTTTAAAAAATGGACAAAAATATTTGAATAGCAGCTTGCCAAAGAAGATAGGCAAATGGATAATAAGTGCATGAAAAAGTTCAACTTCATTAGTAATTAGGGAAATGTGAATTAAAACCACAGTGAGAAACCAACACATATCTATTAAAATTGCAAGAAGAAGAGTAATTGTACCCAATGTTGGTGAGGACGGGGAAACTGCTCTCATTCGTTACTGGCAGGCATGCAATGGTACAACCACTTTGGAAAACTAATGGGCAATGTCTTAAAATGTTGAACCTACCACATGACCCAGCCATCTACCTGTAGGTATTTACCCAAGGATTAAGGAACTGTCTGCCCATTCAAAGACTCTAGAGCAATTCTATTTTATTTTTAGTCATTCTAGCAGATGTATAGTGCTCACTGTCATTTAGGATGGGGATCAGCAATAATGAAAATCTATGTAGCAACTACCTGTTCTGTGTTTAGGAGAAACCCTGTAGTTCCTTCCCTGGACTGAGATCTAAGACACCAAGTCTGACGACATTTCTCCCTGCTTTCCACCTCAGAGGTTGGCTTAGTCTGTGCTGCTACAGCTGAGTTCCTGAGGCTGAGTAATGTATAAAGGGATGTGTGGGGTAATAGTCCTGGGAGCCAATTTTAAGCAGCTTTGGCAACTGTGATTCCAACATGGCACCTCAACACTGCACCCTCACAGGGCAGAAGGCAGAGGGGCAAAGAGGGAAGAGAGGGATACAGAGAACATGTGCCCCCACTAAACCTGTTTTAAAGGCATTAATCTCTTTGTGAGGGCTTCCACCTCATAACTTAGCACGTCTCTAGACCCCACCTCGCAGAGCCTCAGAGGCAGCACAGGCACAAAACAGCTTGTGTAGGAAACAATCATAGTTATCTGTTATCAATACTGAAAGTTTAAAGGAACAGCTGTGCAGACATTACTTTTCCCCTCTCCCTCCCCTTGGTCTCAAATACTTTCACGGCCACAGAAGGGAAACTTACTAAGATTCTTCTTTGCTTGTTAGCATTTTCTATAGAAATGTTTGTGTCATTTTCAAACCTCAAGAAAATTCAGTGTTACTTCCTTGCAGCCACAAACAGAAAGATTCTGTCTATGTGGACCTTACAGTCAATCAAACAAATAAACGAAGCAGATAATTTTAGATGGTGTTGGCACACAGAACACAAAAGAAGGTAATGAACTGAGAACTAGGGAGAACTAGTCAGAGCTGGTTAGTGTCAGGATGTGATGGCTGAGATCTGGAAGAAACAATAACCCATAACTTGACGAGGAAGAACATTCCTGCCAGAGGAAACAGCAAGTAAGGCCTGGAGGCAGGAACCGGCTGGCCCTGCTGGAGGGGGCTGGAATCCAAGGGTGAGTGGGCAGGACAAGGACTGAGCTTGCAAACTGTCCTCCTGTGTCCTAAATTATGAACTGGAGTTTGGATTTCACTCAGACCACAACAGGAAGCCAGTGCAGAAAGAAGCAGGGACCTGATGAGATTCTAAAGGCCCCCTGGGCTGCCCTCAAGGGGATGAGCTGTGAGAGCACTTTCCTCACCTCCAGTGCTGCTCCTCTACAGCATCTTCCTCTGCTTCGTCCTGAGGGGTGGGAATTGTGGGCATACCCTCCATGGACTGCTTTTCTCTCCAGAACCCACTCTTTGACCACACTCACCTTCCTACTGCCTGGGAACCCTCCCAGAACCTTGCTCCCTTCTCCTTACCTCTCTAGTGTGACTCTCAGTCTGTATTAGCCTAACACTCATTCACCGGAAAGCGCTCCTCTGCCTTTCCACAGTGAGTCCCAACACAACCCATGCAAACCCAACCCACAAGCCTGCTTTAATGACCTTCTGTTGCTAGTGGAAATACCTCCAAGATCTCTCTTGCACACTGCTCACTCAAATCTAGAATCCTAATGGCCACCCAGTGTTTGGGCTCAGTTCCTACACTTCCTTCTCCAAATTAGCTGCCCAACCAGTTTTAGAATGAAGGCCTTGGTTCCACTGGGTCCCAACAGACTCAATACCCCCCACCCCCATCCCAAGGTGCCAATGGAAGAAGAGTAGTGGAGAAGGAAGAACTTTAATCTGGATGTCAAAGCAGGAAGACAAAGGGGCAAAGGGAGTCCTGGCACAGAGGAAGAACTGTGACAGGGGGCAGGAACTCTGTATAATTAAATCTTGGTCAAACTGTGGTCTGGTTGATCATTTTCTCAACTCTGATTCCCTGAGGAGAAGTCTTACCTCTGAAGTGGCCATTCAGAACTCAAGAGTAACTGCTCTTGCTTGTGTGTGTGTGTGTGTGTGTT
>NW_026000207.1:451107-451857 GCF_001458135.2 Marmota marmota marmota
GCTTGTGTGTGTGTGTGTGTGGTGGGGGGGGGGCAGCCTCAGTTTCCATCAGGGGGTAACTCATCCTGCTTAGGGGGGCTAGGCTCAGATCTTCCTGCAAAGTCAGCATTTTGAAAATTATACTAGATTCTTATCTTGGTGTCCTTGGTCTTGAAGGACAAGAGACATTAAATATACGGCTAATCAACTTTATATTGGCAGCTTTCTGATACTCCTTAAGGAATGTGTCTTCTTGCCCCCCATTTCTCCTCATTCTTGTCCATCTCTATACATTCTCCACTCCAGCAGCTTAAGTCACCTATTTATTTTCTAACATGCTCCTCAGCCTCTGCACTTTCCCCTCTCTGCCTGACCCACCTCTCCATCTGTTTGAACATGCAAAAGTGTCTTCCAATGGTCAATGTGCTTCCTGGGGACACTCTCCCCGTCCTGTCAAAGCTGAGCCATTGCTTCTCTACAAACTATGGTGTGCACACCCCTCTCCAGAGCCACTGTACTCCATTTCTTCCCTCGTGTGCTCTCCTGTCCTCCCTACACTGTAGATCCTGGCTGTCGTGGTTTGCGCTCAGTGAATGCCCGAGACCTGAGCCCGGCGGGCGTGAAAAGTTACTTTCCAGTAAGAAGGTGAAGAGGGGAAGACGCCCCGCACAGGTCAGGCCCTAGGACCCTGGGCGCCGGTGGCTCCGCCTGGGTCCATGGGCCAACTAGGGCCAGAGGCCCGGGCTGGAGCCCGTTTCACTCCCAGTCCTG
>NW_026000207.1:452360-534299 GCF_001458135.2 Marmota marmota marmota
GGCAGGTCGCTCTCGCCTCCTGCCCCCCGGCCCCGACTCGGCCACGCGCGCGGGCTGGCAAGCACCGGCCTCGAGGTCCTGCAGGTGCATTTTTTTTTTTTTTTTAAAGATTAGGAGACACAGGATTCACCGTTTTAAAGCGAGCAATTCAGTGGTTTTGTTGTCTATCCATAAAGTTGTGCAGCAGTCACCACCGTCTAATCCCAGAACATTTTCATAATCCCAGAAGGCACCTGCACCCAAATGGGAGCTGTCACCTCCCACTTTCCCGTCTTCCAGCCCTAGACCATGACTGTATCTGCAGGTAGATTTTACAGTGATTTTTGTTAGATCATCCGAAAGTTCCATTTATCATTCCCAAGAAAGTCGACTCCCTTTCTTGGGAATGATAAATTTTCACCCTTATTCAGATGGCACCCTGGGTTTATTCAAGTTACCCTTCATTTCTCTCCAGAAATTCTGTTACGTTTTACCATGTAAATTATGTTTTCTTGTAATGCTTACTGGGATTCTTTAGTTACTTCTGTGGGTTACTTTCTTCTTTGTTCCCACTGGGTCTTCTGTGAAAAAGAAGTGTCTTTTTCCACTTTTGTCTCTAGACTGGGAATCAGGTGCTCTTGGGCAGGTGGTGCTCCTGGACAGGGACCTGGTTGATCTGTCCTCAGGGATGGCGGCCATCAACCCGTGGGCCTCGTGGGGTGAGTCCGAATCCTGTGTTGTCTGGGCCTTCCCTAGATGGGACCTGCTGTAGCACTGGGTCAGGGCTGAGGATTCTGGGGATGGGAGAGGATTTGCCTGTCTTAGTAGAGAATTAGAACTGGTTGCTGGTAAGGGGGAAAAAGTTGGCATAAAAGACCGACTTGTTTATATTTTACAGTCAGCTCCTGAAAAGTGACACTAACTCAAAAGATTTTCTGGCGATTTGTGGGGTTTCTTGGAAGACCATCATACATATAATAGAAATGTCTTTAAAGCTGTCCATGTTTTTTACTTCACTTTTTTATTTTTTGTACTGGGGATTGACCCAGAGGTGCTTTACCATTGAGCAACATCCCTGCTTCTTTTTATTTTGAGACAGAGCCTCATGGAGTTGTTGAAGCTGTCCCCTTGAATTTCTAATCTTCATGCCTCAGCCTCTGGAGTTGCTGAGATTACAGGCATGTGCCACTATTCCCAGCTGCATTGATCTGTAATTTAAAAACAATGTTAAAGGATAGTGTGATGTCAGTGGTATGTTTTATTTTCAAGTGAGATTTTCATCACTAGACATCAAGAAAGTATCCTAGTAGTTAACTTTTTTTAAAAAAAAAAATTAGATAATACTGTATTTGTCAGATACCTCAATCCTTTAAAAGGTGGTTTTTAATTGTCCTATGGTTACATTGTGTGGATACATTTCCTGACTCTGACTCCTGTGTGCATTTCCCTTACAAATCCACCTACCTTGGGCTCTGTGGAACTTTGTCATTCCCGTCAGTGAGGCAGTCTCCTTTTCCATTTTTTTGTTTTAGATGACCACAATATCTTTGTTTATTTATTTTTATGTGGTGCTGAAGATCGAGCCTAGTGCCTCACATTTGCGAGACCAGCGCTCTACCACTGAGCTACAGTCCCAGCCCTCCTTTTCCATTTTGTCACCTTTATTCACCTGGCTTGGTGTCACAGCCCTAACCTGATCCTTCTGTGCAGGTGCCCTTATGGACCAGTCCTGGGGGATGGCAGCTGTTGACCCGTGGGCCTCCTGGGGTGAGTCCTCAGCCATGTTGACTGCCACATGTGGCCTCACCCTGCACTGATCTGCCATAGCTGGGGTCAGAGCGGGGACCTGGGGATTCTTCAGGGCAGGGATTTGTGGTCCAGATCTGACAGTGTTCCTAGCTGGAGTGCTCCTAGGGCAGGATGTGGGAGTCAGTGTGCAGCCGTTCAGGGCTCCAGCCCAGAAAGGCTGTGAACAGATGCTGCTGCCCGTGACATAGGGTGTCAGCGAGGGACTGGAGTGTTCAGTTGTGTGCCTTTTCCTTTTCTGGGCCACATTGCCTTCGTCTGTAGAATGAAGAAGCAAGTCTACTCCTTTCCCATGAAGGGAGGGCAGTGCTAGTCTTCCTCAGCCCCCAGGAGGAAGCGCTGGTGTGGTGGAGCTGTTGTAAGGAAAGAGCTGCTTCCGTGACTTCTTTTTCCTTCCTTAGCTCTGTGTCCTCAGGACTCTGCGTGGCACATGGATGGGAGCAACGAGGAGGGGAGGAGGGCTGCTGGGCACCCAGCAGCCCAGGTCCAGGTGAGATGGGCTTCCACTTTTTCCTGAAGGGGAACTATATTCCCAAAGGATGTGTGTCCACGTTGTCACTGGCCATCCCAATCATTGTGGTTACTCAATTTACAATAGCAAGAGTTTGGGTAGAAAAGGAATCAGCCAGATGTTCATGTTTCGAGTGCAGGTGGGGAGAATTCAGTCAGTGGTCCATGACTTAGAGTCTGTCACACCCGCCTGTCCAAAGTGCTGAGCCACAACTCTGCCTAGGGCTCTGTGCAGGATGAAGGGTGGCCCGCTTGGCTGGCAGCCCCCTTTTCCTCCTCCCACCTATTTCATGTATTCAGATCTGATTGAGGCTGATGTGGATTGTGCCCTCCTTGACTGGTGAAGGAATGCAAGGACAGGTGTCAGCCTCTGCCCTGAGAACCTCCCAGACTCCTTTCTGGAGAAGTCATTCACTAGCTAATGGCATCTCATAGGTGGCCTGGGCTGCCTGTGTTCTGTGGGGAGGGCCCTGTAGCAGCTCAGTCCAGGTGATGCTGGGAGATGGGCAACTGTGTTGAGGCCAGTGGGCACAGAGCAGCTGTGGAAGATTGGAGCCAGGCGGGCATTGTAGAAGAAGGGCCTCACCTGCAGCACCTCAGGTGTGTTTTGGGGCTGGGGGTGCACTGTATGGCCAGTGTCTAGACAAGACTGACCCCAGTTAGTTTTCAGACTGGAGAGACCAGAAAGAACCTGCCTTCTGGCTGAGAGCTGGGACTCCACCCTGGGAGGGTTGGAGCCTCAGAAGTGTTGGGAGCAGGAGGTACAAGTTCAGAGGTGGCTGGAGGGGTGCTCCTGGAAGTGTGGAGGGCAGGGCTGTGGAAAGCAGGATGGCGGTTCAGGCCTGGGAGCTGGGGAGGAGAGCAAGGTCAGAGATATAGGGAGTCGAAGCCGGGGGCTTCAGGACTGAGGGCACAGTGGTGGCTCCTGAGAGAAACAGGACAGTAGACTTGTGGGACAGGCATTGTCCCTTTCCCTTTCCTGCCCAGTCTCCACCAGAGGCAGGCACTTAAATTTTTTTCATTATAGCTTTGTTGAAATATCCACATAAACTATGCTGTTTAAAAGTATTTCATAGTTTTTTTTTTTTTTTAAATATATTCACAGAGTTATACATCCATCACCAGCATCTAATTCTAGAACATTTCTATCACCCTGAAGAGAAATCCGGTACCCTCTAGTAGTCTCTCCCTGTTCCCCAGCCCCCAGCCTGGCAGCTGCTGATCTGCCCTCTCTCTATGGATCTGCCTGTGCAGAGGCTTCGGGTCTGTGGAACCATGGTCTCTGGCCTCGAATGCCTGTCTGCTTTCACCTAGTGCAGTGTTCCAGGCTCGTCCTTGTCGGGGCCTGCATCAGTGTTCATTCCTTTTCATGACTGAGGCACATTTTTTAACTGATTTCAGTTTCTTAAGATTATCCCATGTTTCTAAATGGGAGATTTTTAATCTATTTTTTCTAATTCATCAAACTTCCATTTACTTTGTTGATTCCCGGTTATAAAAGGCAAAGAAAATAATTTCATCACATTATCTAGGTCTTCAAATAAATAGTTTCATTACAGTATTTAGGTCTTTTATTTATAAGTTAACGAATCAAGTAAATGTGAGGCACTGTGTTATAAAGCTTTTACAAATTACATCACTTAACTTTACACCTCCACCAAAATTTGAAAAATTTATAAAATCTGCATTTTCAAAGCGGAAAGGTGAAGTGAATCATAATTGTGTAGCCCCATGAGGCAGTGCTGCTGCCTGGAAAGGAGAGGGGCCTGGATGCAGTGGTGTGGGTGCTGCGTTCCTGGGTCTGGACTTGGGCAGCTGTGGGGTCCACTGCTGTCCTCGTGCATACAGTCATTTCTAGATGTGCAGCAGTGCAGCAGCCTAGGCTGAGGCGGGCCCTCAATCAGTCTCCTGGGAACCAGTTAGCGGTAACAGTGCCATGAAGAAGCCTGACTGACCACTGTGCTGTGCTGTGCTGTTCATTTATGTCAGGGTTTCTGAGAACCTATTAGAGTTAATGCTGAGAAAATAAAACAACATTGAAACAACAGTACCCTCTAATGTCTGAAGAGTTGTGATTTCTGAGACCATGCTCCTGGCCCCCTTCCCACACTCATTTGGATTCTTCCCTGTGGGAAACTTGGACTTGAATTGTGAGATTTTTTAAATTAATCAATGACTTCAGGAACACAGATGAGCCTGTGTCTTTTTAGGGTTCCTTCCAAGTTAAATATTTATTGAAATAAAGCATCTACCTGGTGAGAACATCAAATGCTGTCATCCCTCATTATCTGCACAGTCCATTCTTGGGAACAAGCTACTTAGTGAAGTGCCAGCTAGCAAGAGCCCAGATCCTGTTATTTCATGGAATAAGGGACAATAATAACAACAGTGATAATATTTCAGTCTGTCTAAAATGCCAGCCAACCTCCCCAATGTGGAAATGCTCTTAAACCCGTCTGCAGCAATTCACCAGGAACTTCTGCATGATAAACCAGGTATATAAAACACTAGTAATACTCTGCACCCATCCTTGGTCCTTCTTGACTGTCTAGTTATGTTTTTCTTCTCTGCAAAGAGTTTACATTAAGATACTAATAACAAGCACTGGGGTTTAAGTCAGTGGTAGGGTACTTGCCTAGCACATGAGAGGCCCTGCGTTCAATTCCAGTACTGGGGGAAGAAAGAGATACCAAAGAAATGGTTGCCAGTTGCCCAGGGTTCCATGAAGGAGAGCCTGTCACGGAACCCAGGTGATGAGCAATCAGGAAATAGCCTTTGGGGCAGGCAGCTAAGCCCGATCAACACCTTGGACTCCTCTCTCAGACCCTCTTGGGCTGTGAGTAAGCAGATATGGGAAGGGCCTAGACAAGTGCATACTTGTGCACGGAGTGATGTGCAGAGGTTTCTTGGGTTTGGTGGGGCATCTTCACAGCCATCGTGGGAAAGGGGGTTTAGCTTGGAGGGGCTTCTTTGGAGCTGAAGGCCTCATTCCTTCCCATCACCCCAAAGCAGCAGGTAATAGTGTGGGTCCTGCGTCTCCACACTAGGGGGGGATTTGCCCTCAGCTCCTGGACTTTGTGTTTCATGTGCAGTTCTGGAAGCTCTTCACTGTGTCCTCTTACTGTCCCTGAGGTGAGGCCACTAGCATGGGGGAGTATTCAGCTGGACTGGTTTTTCCTGCTTTTAGTCCTCAGGCCTCTGAGTTTGATAATATCTCCTTTTTTAAATTCTGGAAATTTTTATTTTAAATATTCTTTTGACAGATTGTTAAGTTATAGAAAAGTATAGAAAGCAGTTGAACAA
The DNA here is from genome assembly GCF_001458135.2 of Marmota marmota marmota. Classification (NCBI taxonomy): domain Eukaryota; kingdom Metazoa; phylum Chordata; class Mammalia; order Rodentia; family Sciuridae; genus Marmota; species Marmota marmota. The sequence continues at coordinate 457,959 of NW_026000207.1, forward strand.
ACACCAGGCCCATCACTCTGGGGAGTGATGTGTGGTCGCGTTTGCTGGGTTCCTTCTTTACATTGTCCTCAGTGGTTCTCATTCTTTTCCAGAGCTGCCGGTCATGGATCTGGTGTGTACACAGATAATACTTTTTCGTTTTCATAACAAACTATGTAGACAGCAGAGATGTACAATCTGATCTTTCTGAAGTTTCCTCCCTTGTACCTGTTACTTCTTTAAAGCTTCCTTTGTGGAACTTTGAGGTGGCCTGTGTTGATACAGGTGGGTTACGCCAGGTGGCCCCACGGGGAAGCTCGCCCTGCCACCCTTTCTTCTGGATGGGCGTGTAAGGCCTGCCTCTGTTGTCTTTGCTGTAAACCACATGGGGAATGTCCCGTGGCTTCCGTCTGTGCCGCTGTGAGACCTCCCCTAGCATGTCCCTGGAGGGGAATACTGCTGAGTTCCCAGGCCTGCTGCTGTGTGGCTCAGCCTGGGTGCAGCCTCTGTGCAGCCTCCCCACTCTGGGAGAATGCCCATTTCCCTGCGTCTTTGCCAGGTCCTGTAGTTTTCAATGACCTTATGACCCAAAGTCCTGTTGCATTATTTTAGTTGGATACCAGTGAGATAGAATATCTTTTGGTATCTTTGTTGGCCATTTGTATTTTCTCTCTGGTTCATTCCCTTGTCCCTGGATTTCTAGACATTGCTGTGCTGCTGTGTAGGTATTTTCCATGCACTCTGGGCCCTCATGCTTTGCCATATGTGAGTTATCTTCCAGTCTGTGGCTTGTCTTAACTTGTGTCATGTGTTTTTTGGTACATTTTTTTTTTCCAAATGTATAGCTTTGTTTATGGCTGTTTGTGTGTGTGTGTATGTGTCTTATTTTAAGAGAACTGTGCTTTAAAAGGTAACTTTCTCCTTCTTTATGTTCTCGCTCTGGGGTCCTCTGCTGAATGATGGGCCTCCTCAACAAATTGCTGGCTGTTATTTCTGCTTTGCAATCCATATCTGTCCTCAGGGAGAGAGGGAGGCTTGGCCGTCATTCCCACCTCCACAGAGCTCTCGGGGATCCTGAGCTGAGTGCAGGGCCTCTGTTCCCCACTTCTGGGACTCCTTCCCTGTCCCCAGAGAGTGTTTCTATAGTCTGCTTCATTTTCCATTGCAGTCTTCCTGGGCTGAGAGGCTGAGAAGGGACCTACAGTTCACTGAAAGTTGGGTGCTGCTCCGCCTGGCCGCTGAGTTCCGCCTTCCTGGGTGGCAGGTGTTTCTGCTGTCCCAGGGGTCCTCTGGTCTGTCTGTGTTCACCAGGGAAGGGCTGTGAGGCTGTGTGTGTGTGTGTGCTGCAGCTGAAGATGCCCGCCCTCCTGACAAGTCCCTCTCTGGAGGCGGTGGGCCTCAGTGGCCAGGATCCGCAGGTCAGTGCTGCTGCCTGTCTCAGCTTGGGCCACTTAGACCCCAGGCCTAACTGCAGGGGTCTCAACTCCGGCGGCAGCCTGGGAACCCACCTTGCACGCTTGGGTCCAGAATGCTTATGGGCTTTGCCCAGGTGCAAGTGCAGTGCTGGTGGCATGGGCCACGGTGGGGAGATGGGGAGCCGTCCTGAGTCTGGTTCTGCTGCGAGTGTTCCAGCCCAACTCCCTCCTGCCTCACTGTGTCCTAAGTAGGTGCCCAGAGCCGTCCGGGCTCCCGTGGCAGCCTTCCTCTGCTCCATTTACTGGGGTCAGCATTTCTGACACACTGTGGAACTTCTGGTGCTGCTGACCCGTTTTTTCACACACACAAACACACACCTGCGCTTGCACACGTGTTCTTTGGAGTTTTCTCTACTGAGCTACACTCCTAGCTCTTTTCACTTTTTATGTAGAGAGAGTGACTTGTTGGGTTCCCTGGGTTTGAACTTGCTTGAACTTGCCATCCTGCCTCAGCCTCCTTGGTAGCTGGAGTGTGGCCTGCACCACCACACCTGCCTGTACTGTAGACATACAGCAGTCCCTTTAACAGACCGCCACCGACGTGATGGCTTAGAACAACACGGACTCTCTCTTCTGGAGCGTGGAAGTCTGAAATGTGTTCCACTGGAGGCCCGAGGGGAGTATGCTTTCCTGCCGGTCAGGTTTCCAGGGGCCACCTGCCCTCCTTGCTTGTGCCCTTTGTCTTCAGCACAGTGCTGTGACCTTTGCCTCCATCTTGTGACTGGCTGACCCTCCTGCCTCCCTCCCTGCCTCCCTCCCTCCCAGGAGGACTGTGTGGCCACGTTGGATCACCTGATACTCTGAGATAACCTCCCCATTTCAGTCACGTCTGCAGAGTCCCTTTCATCACTGTGGTGATGGTGCGGGTGTCCCCTGCCTCCAAGCCTTCCACAGCCCCCATGATCCTCAGCTTCAGCGCCTGCTAGCTTTCAGCCCCCGCCGTTTCATTCGCTCCAACCACCTTCTTGTTAAAATGAGTATTTCGAATCAAGTCTCGGATCCTATCATTTCACCTGTAAGAATGTCTGGGTCTGTAAGAGAGAGGTACCTTTCAGCCTGTAGCCACAGAGCATTTATCACCCAGGAATTTAACTTGGTTCCTTAACGTTGCCTAGTACCTGGTGCACTTCAGGCTGGCTCACTTGTCCCCAAAATGCCGTCTTCTCTGTTTTGGTACTGGGGATTGGTAAATGGGTACTTTACCACTGAGGTATATCCCCAGGAGTCTTTTTTATTCTTCATTTTGAGACAGTTCCTAGACCCTCGCTACGTTGCTGAGGCTGACTCTGAACTTGTGATCCTCCTGCCTCAGCATTCTGAGGGGCTGGGATGACAGATGTGCACCACATGCCCAGCCCAAATATCTTCTTAGAGTTGGTTTGTTGGTTGTTCGTATCGGGATCCACAGAAAACCCACACATGGCTTGTGCCTGGTAGGCTGAAGAAACTGGTGCCTTGGCTGGTTTGCCTGGTTTGCCTTTGTGATGTCATCAGACGAGTCCTGCCCCCGTGTCCTGTGAACTGGCAGTTGGACTAGGGAGCTGTGCAGATCCATTTGGTATTTTTTTTTGAATCTTTATTTTTTTTAATTGTAGTTGGACACAATACCTTTATTTATTTATTTTTAATAAAGGTGCTGAGGATTGAACCCAGGGCCTCGCCCGTGCTAGGCGAGTGCTCTACTGCTGAGCCACAGCCCCAGGCCCGTCTGGTATTTTGACAGTACTTCTGTGTGGCTCTGGCCCCTCCTGCTTTGTTGCATCAGAAGGCCCACAATGTCTGTGCTTGATCTCCAGGCGAAGGATGGATTAGAGGTGGTGATACGCCCTCACCCCCATCTTTTTTTTTTTGATTTTTATTTGTTTTAATTAGTTACACATGACAGTACAATGACCTTGACATATCATACATTTGAATCAGATGGGATCTAATTTCTCATTTTTCTGAGTGTACAGGTTGCAGAATCATATTGGTCATGCAGTCACAAATATACACACAGTCATGATAATGTCCGTTTCATTCTACTACCCTTCCTATCCCCCTATCCTCCACCCCCATCCTAAAGCTCCCTGTCGGCCTTTCTCCTTGGCCCAGCTGCTGTCCGTGGTTCTTGTCAGCATCCACTTTATTATCAGGGGTTGCAAAACCCTTCTCCAGTGATTTCATTCTATTCATCTGTCTTCAAGGCAGTGTCTACTGGGTGTGATTCTTCAATGCTTAAAAAAAAAAAAATCAGTGGTCCCTCTGGGGTCTTGGGAGGTGAGTTTGTGGCAGTCTGCCAGCATCCTGGTGAAGCGCAGGTAGCTGTGGAGGCCAGCTGAGGTGCCACCCCAGGGAGGTCAGGTAGCGGGAGGTGTGTGGACAGTGAGCAGGGCCTCCCAGCTTGCCCCACCGGTGTTGTGCTCTGAAAGCTCATGAGCTTAGGGTTTGTGCACTTCTCTGTCCTGTGTCCCATTCAGACAGAATCCCAGAATGCAGAGACACAGGTAGCCATCCAGCAAACAGGTCTGGACAGGGCTGTGAGAGAAGCAGGAGGTCAGCACGGAGCCCACAGGCCCACAGTCAGCAGTGGCTCACGGGATGTGCCAGCCCCGTCTGTGCTGAAGAGGGTCGGAGGCCAAGGCAGGAGCCCCCTGGCCTAGCAGTCACTCGGCACCAGGGCTCTTGGTGAGAGCTTCAGACAACGCGTCTCTACACTTAGCGCATGTTCGCTGCCGCAAATGCTGGGCACAGGTGGGGAAGGGACTGCGACAAGCTGGCTGTGGGGCCTTGGCAGGTCTCCAGGGAACTGCGGCAGGGACGGCTCTTCAGGCCAGTCACAGTGCGAGTGGAAGGTGCAGTTCTGGTGCAGAGAGAGAGATGGTCACTGAGATTAGAGGTGGCAGGCTGTGTCTGAGCTGCACCTAGCAAGGACAGAAGGTATGCCCCCAGGAGAGGAGAGAGGTGGGTGCTGGGAGGGCAGGGAGGGGTCCAGGGACCCTCAGAGTAGAAGTGATGCTCTGCACACCTGTCTGCTCGGCAGGTGTTTGTCTTAGGCTGGCTCTGCCCCTGTCAGGACCATGTGCATGGTGGGCGGTGAGGCCCGGTGAGCAGGAACTCTGGGGACACATCACTCACTTCCCCCTATGCCCCCTGGATGCCAGGTGCCTGAGGCACACAACTCAACTCTGAGAGGAACTGTAAGGGATGTCTTCATTGTAAAAGTCAGACTTCATCTTTCCCTATAGTTTCCTGTTCTCTTATTCCTAAAAATGTCAGCGCGGGTTTTATTTAGGTCACATATTTTGATGGCTACTGTGACTGATTACCCTTGGCCCAGCCACTCAGGGTCATCCTGCTCACCCTTAGCTCCAGTCCTTGAGAGGGATTGAGAAGGTCTGGGATGAACTTGGGGGTGGTCTGGGGATGCATTCAGAGGGTCTGGGAGTGGACAGGGAGGGAGGGTCTGGGGTGGAAGCTTCCCCACGGTGGCCAGGAGGTCATATGTGAATGTTCAGTCCCTTCCAGGGCCTGGGTTCCCATATGGGAGCACAGAGTTAGCCCCATGGTTTCTAGCCTGCTGTTGGTGTCCTTAGCTTGTTCCCACTCTGACCTGGGCTTCATTGCCTGCCTTTGCAGGGAGGGGACTGCCCAGGTGAGCTGTCCACACCACCTGGTGTTACTGGTATTGGGCAGGTGTCCTAGGAGACACCTGCTCCTCTTTGCTGTGGTTATTGGGGCCCCACACGTCCAGTTGGGGCCTTGGTGAGGCCAGATTCGTGACTACCTCCAGGAGGCCCTTCCCTCCAGTCTCCTCTTCCAGGCTTTCAGTCTTGTTCTTTCCCTGGAAACATTGGAGGGGGGCCCTGGCTGAGAAACACGTGCTCTTTAGGAACCAGTGACCTTCGAGGATGTGGCTGTGGACTTCACCCAAGAAGAGTGGGGGCAACTCGATCTTGTGCAGAGGACTCTGTACCGTGATGTGATGCTGGAGACCTATGGGCACCTGCTCTCTGTGGGTAAGTGACACCGTGAAAATGGCAGTGCCCCAGTGGCTCCCTGGTGGGGGCCAGTTCTCAGAGGGCTGAGGTGATCTGGAGCCCCAGTACTCATGAGGTAGGAGGACCTGTGCTTCCTCAGTCCTGGTGGGACTTTGCATGAGGACTGGTCAAGGGGATGTCTTGAGTGGGGCATCATTGGGGGAGTGGACAGCGTCTTTCTCAGGCCCGGCATGGTGGAAGGACTGGGCAGATCCATCTTTGCTGTCTCCTGTTTGATTCACAGTCCCATTTTCCCTCCACACACAGGGAATCAGATGGCCAAGCCTGAGGTCATCTCCCTGTTGGAACAAGGAGAAGAACCGTGGTTGGTGGAGCAGACGTGTCCTGAGAGCTCTTGTCCAGGTGAGGGCAGGCCCCTGTGTGAGAGAAGGGGGCTGAGGGCAGGGGTCACCTGTTTTGGGACCTTGGAGAATCCCTCCCAGGAGCTCCCTCCCTGGCACCTGACTTTCCTGCTGTGTTCTCAGCACAGATGCCCCACCTGACTGTCAGAACAGCTTGCTGGGCCAGCTCCCAGCCCTGGGCACCTCTCGATGGCGCTCACCTTCTCTGCTGTCCCTTCTCTGAGATGACTGCTCTTTCATTTACTTAACTTTAAAACTTTTGTTTTTTCTGTTTTTCCCAAATTTGTAGCCCGTGGCCACAAACTCTTCTTTTAAAAATGAAAAAAACAAGAAAGTTGTTCTTATTTAGGAAGCATATTCATGTCTCAAACCGAAGCTGCTAGACCGTAAAGCTGAAAGCCTCCTGAAAGCTCCCTGTCGCTCAGGTGGCTCTTCCCACCTGGACGCGCCCTGCGGGCCGCAGCTGCTCTGTTGTTGTACGTTTTCCAGTCATTTTCCTGGTTGTTCTGGGCACTGCAGTTTGCATCTCAATTTGTAACAGACTCACTTAGTTAATCCAGTCTATTTTGACCGTATTCTACCTTCCTGTTGTGCTGTTCTCAGGAGTCACCTCCTGTGGGTCTAGCATAGATTTTGTAACTGCTGCTCTGTTATCGCCTTTTGAATCAAATAGAAAGTGGGAGTTACCAGCCGAAGACACGTGCCCCCGCTTGCCCTCGCATCTGTGGTTTTCTTGTTGGTGGTCTTCACTTGCAGTCGCTGCCTGTGGTTCTTTCCTCTCTGCCTCAGGGGCTCCCTTTAGCATTTCTTTTCTTTTTTTGAACCACGGATTGAACTCGGGGGCACTGAGCCACATCCCCAGCCCTATTTTTTTAATTTAGAGACAGGGTCTCATTGAGCTGCTTAGTGCTTCGCCATTGCTGAGGCTGCCTTGAACCTGCGATCCTCTTGTCCCAGCCTCCCAAGCTGCGGGGATTACAGGCGTGCTCCACTGTGCCCGGCTACTAGCATTTCTTTAGGGGAGGGTTTGGCAACTTCCAGGTTTTGTTTTTTGGGAATCTCTTTGTCTCTTTTATTTTCCAAGAGTAATTTTACTGGATATAAAATTCTCGATGGACAGTTTTTTCCTTTTGTCCCATGGTTTCTGATGAGAAGCGCTCATGTAAGCCCACTTGTTGAGGCTCCCCTGTGTGAGAGGAGTTGTTGTCTCCTGCTGCTTTCAGAGTTCTCCTTTGACAGCTCTCTCTCTTTATAGTTTTCCTGTCGATGTGTGTGTGCGGCCTTCTTGGTTAGGGCTTCTCAGAGCTCCTGTGTGCATCTCACTCCTGAACTTGTCCTTTTCATGGCCCTAGCTGAGTGCTGCTGGACCTAGCTGCTTGTTGTTGCCCCTGACAGCTTGGAGGTGCAGGCTTGACCAGCTCCCTCAAGGCTTTCTGCACACTGTGAGTAGGTAGGACAGAGGTGACCTTTTCTGTTGGGGTTTCTAGGGACCACCAAGCAGGACCCCTCTTGACTGTTGTTTGGGAATGAGGCTTAGGAGAAACTCCAGCTCTGTTCTGTTCTTCTCACCCAGTATTGGACACGTGGGCTATTATTTTTCAGGACTACGGATGAGCTGGGGAGCCCCTGATAGGACTAGGATACATTACTAAAAACCCACAAAGGTCACTGTCCTTATTGATACTGTTATTTTTCTTGTTTAACACTTTCTGGTTGATCTAAGGCTCTGGTTCATTTACAGAATTCTGAAAATTTGATTTTGACCATATAGCCAGTTTTAAAATTGCCTTTCCAGAGGGATGCGGTTGTTGATGTCCTGGCTCTCACATGTTTATTGACTTCCTGTGCTTCTGGCTTGTCTCTGGTGCATGCTCCGTGGGCCACCGGCACTGTGTAGTGCTGGACAGGAACGGTTTCTTTGGTCTTATGTTTGGTCAGCTACCATCTTACGTTTCTCTGGAGTTAATTTGAGAACTATATGAAGGTGCACTCACATCTCAGAGCTAAGTGTGAAGTTTGTAATCAGTGCCACTTCTCAAGCAGAGTTAAGCCTCTGTTATGATGAATTCAGGTGGGTAAAGAGAAAGGTGGTGCATGGGAAGTGAGAAGAGAAGCTGGAGAAAGAGAACAAAGTCTGGTCCCACTGGATACTCGTGGGAAGCTGTGTGATGGCTGTCAAAGGAGACCATATTCTAACCCCCAGAGTGTGCGAACAGGGCACCTTGTATGGCAGAAGGGGCTTTTCAGATGTGAATAAATTACAGATTCTGAGATGAGATTATCCTGGCTCATCTGGGTAGATTCTAAATGAAATCATGAGGGTCCTCAACAAAAGTGAGGCAGGAGGGTCAGAGACACAGGGGAGGTGGGACAGAGGTGGAGGTGGGAGTGCTGTTCTTTGAAGATGGGGAGCAAGCTTCAAGCTGCAGAGGGTAGCCAGCATCTCAAGGCTGGAGGGGGCAAGGGCAGGGCTTCCCCAGAGCCACTGGAGAGGGCACACCTTGATGGCTGCTGCCTTCTGGAACTGTACCATAATAAGCTTGTGTTATTGTAAGCCACCGAGCATGTGAGCATTTATTATAATAGCAGACTCCCGTTGTTGGAGGGCTGCTGCCTCAGCATTGAGGATTTCTTGCTGAAGGGAAAGGAGGGAATTTGGCAGCATTTTGCTGGATTCATTCTCAGCCAGTCATCAGGAAAGTCCACATAGGGTGGGGGCAGCACCAGTATTTGAGTGCAGATGGTCAGGCTGCGACTCCCTTGGCTTTTTTGTCATGCACCTGTTTTTCCAGTCCATATCTTATGTAATTGCTCTAAAAATGATTGTGTAGTTCACAAGAATTGTAACCTTAGGGGTGTTTTGAAACCACGATGGTGTTGCTCTTTGAGCTGGTGAATCTCATGTCTTCAACTGGACTCCATGATACAGACACAATGTGAAAGCGTTTTATCACAGATAAGCTCCTGTCTTGCTGGTGGTGCTCTCTCTCACCCCACCCATCTTCCTTTTTGGGGGGTAGGTGTCAAGATGGGAATTATGAAGGTGTTCTAACATAGAAGTAAGTCAGGACACTCTTTGGTGATTTGCACGTTAGTTTCTAAGCCTGCATTCCCATCTTTTATTGAACCAGTTCGCCCTGCCCTGCCCTGCCCTGCCCTGCCCTGCCCCTTTTCCCCCCATACCTTAAGAGCATTCACGTGTCCTTTTAGTCCCCAAGACCAACCCAGGTTCATTGCCCTCTGGGAGGACACATACACACAGGTATCAATGTACTTAGATCTGGGGCTTGTCATAATGAAGGCATACAAGCAAAAGGAAAAGGTGTGCAGGGCTCGGCCCAGAGGAAACCTGGCCTGGGTCTCCATCAGCTCTTCAGTGGAGGTACACACGCCCAGTGAAGTGTTTTCTGCTGGAAAACCTGCCTGAGCCTGAGAGTCTAGGGTGTTTGAGGTGTTGCTCACGTGGGCAGAGTGCCAGCACACCTTACTGCAATCCCTGAACTCCATCCTTCCAGAGAGAAAGCAGATGTTCATCAGGAACAGCAGGGCTTGCGTAGATGCCTGGGAGAGCAGGTAGAGAGAGCTTCTCACCAGGATCAGCAGGGTTTGTGCAGATGCCTGGAGGAGCAGGTGGAGAGAGCTTCTCACCAGGATCGGCAGGGCTCGCAGAGATGCCTGGAGGAGCAGGTACAGTGTGCTTCAAGGGCTGGAGCATGTCACAGTCTCTACCAGTTACAATACTTCAAGACCTCAATTCCCAGGAGTGGGCCAGGGCCAGTCCTGAAGCAGGCCATCTTGGTCATGTGCAGTGTTAAGCACACAGTCTGACAAAGTTTGCTCATTTCTGCACACCCTTGTTCTGGTTCTGCTTTTCATGGGAAAGTACTCTTCAGTGGTGTAGTTTGTGTTCTGGTAAACAATGTTCACTTCTCACTCTTGTCTGCTGTGATATTTCTCTGGCTTCCAGAGAACAGTTTCACTGTTGCCTTCCAATAGCATGGACTATGAAGCTCATCACCCTTCCAGCCTAGGTCTCTGTGTCCTCACGGCTCTTTTCTGTCTCTTTTTAGAGTGGATGAGAGATCATGAAAGCAGTGCCTTGATCCCAACACAGAGTACTTTCAATGAAGAACCATCCCACGGCATGAAGTTGAAAAGATACATATGGGATGATCCTTGGGTTTCTAGGTTAGGAGTCTGGGGATGTAAAGACCAATTAGAAATGTACCATACAAACCAGAGTACAGCTATGAGGCAAATGGTCTTCATGCAAAAACAAGTCCTGTCTCAGAGAGGACTGAATTCTGAATTCTGTGGACTTGGGGCAGAGTATAGCCAGAGCGTAAACTTTGTTCCATGTCAGAGGGTTTCTCAGTTAGAGCATTTCTATAAGCCTGATGTGCATGCTGAATGCTGGAGGTGCAACTCGGCCATAATGTATGCAGATAAGATCACCTGTGAAAACAGTGATCATGACAAAGCCCTGTTCCAGTCCCTCCACCCTGTTCACCCTGTAAAAATGCAAACTGGGGATGATCTTTTCAGATGTACTGATGCTGTTAAGTCTTTCAACCATATAATACATTTTGGTGATCATAAAGGAATGCACACAGGAGAAAAACTGTACAAGTATAAGGAGTGCCATCAGATCTTTAACCAGAGCCCATCCTTTAATGAACATCCAAGACTCCATATGGGAGAAAACCAGTATGATTACAAAGAATATGAGAATATCTTTTACTTCTCATCCTTTATGGAACATCAGAAACTTGGTGCTGTAGAGAAAGCATGTAAATACAATGAGTGGGAGAAAGTCTTTGGGTATGACTCGTTCCTCACTCAACACACAAGCTCTTACACTGCAGAGAAGCCCTTTGAGTACAGTGAGTGTGGCACGTCCTTCATCTGGAGCTCTTACCTGATTCAGCATAAGAAGAGTCATGCTGGAGAGAAGCCCTATGAATGTGACAAGTGTGGAAAAGCTTTTAGGAATCGCTCCGCCCTTACTAAACACGAGCGGACTCACACTGGACTAAAACCCTATGAATGTAACAAGTGTGGAAAAGCCTTTAGCTGGAATTCTCATCTTGTTGTACACAAGAGAATACACACAGGAGAAAAACCTTATGTATGTAATGAGTGTGGGAAATCTTTCAACTGGAACTCCCATCTTATTGGACATCAGAGGACTCATACTGGAGAGAAGCCTTTTGAGTGTACAGAGTGTGGGAAGTCTTTCAGCTGGAGCTCCCACCTCATTGCCCACATGAGAATGCATACTGGAGAGAAGCCCTTTAAATGTGACGAGTGTGAGAAGGCTTTTAGGGATTACTCAGCCCTTAGTAAACATGAACGAACTCACTCTGGAGCAAAACCATATAAATGCACTGAGTGTGGAAAATCCTTCAGCTGGAGCTCCCATCTCATTGCCCACCAGAGAACTCACACAGGGGAGAAACCCTATAACTGCCAGGAATGTGGCAAAGCATTCAGAGAACGCTCAGCCCTCACTAAGCATGAAATCATTCATTCTGGAATTAAGCCCTATGAATGTAACAAATGTGGGAAATCCTGCAGCCAAATGGCTCACCTTGTTAGGCATCAAAGGACTCACACTGGAGAAAAACCCTATGAGTGCAATAAATGTGGGAAGTCCTTCAGTCAGAGCTGTCACCTGGTGGCTCATCGGAGAATTCACACTGGTGAGAAACCCTATAAATGTAATCAGTGTGAAAGGTCCTTTAACTGTAGCTCTCACCTTATTGCACACCGGAGAACTCACACTGGAGAGAAACCATACAGATGTAATGAATGTGGGAAAGCATTCAATGAGAGCTCTTCCCTTATTGTGCACCTGAGAAACCACACTGGAGAGAAGCCCTACAAGTGTAACCACTGTGAGAAAGCTTTCTGTAAGAATTCCTCCCTCATTATCCACCAGAGAATGCACAGTGGAGAGAAGCGCTTCATATGCAGCCAGTGTGGGAGAGCCTTCAGCGGCCACTCGGCCCTGCTTCAGCACCAGAGGAGTCACAGCGAGGAGAAACGTCCTTGAATTTATCAGAGGGTTTTCATTTCTTGTACATTTGATAACCTATAGGAGAAAACCCTATAAATAAAATCAAAAGGGAAAGCTTCTCATTAAGAATTCAAGAAGACTTCCCCCTTTGTCACTCAGTAGGGCATATCTTGGAAGTAATGGTATGATGTGAAAATTAGGGAAAGGGTATCTGCAGTCATCAGCCCTTTCGGCCTCATATCAACACAGAGAAGGGAGCTCTGGACTCCGCAAGCAACCCACCAGGAGCCTGTGCTTGAGGATCTGGTGGGGGCACCCTTCAGCAGGTGCTCCCACCTCTGTGATCGTGTGCTCTGTCGGGGGGCTCGTGCAGAGCCGGGTTGGACTGGAATGTACTTCTCATGGAGCTGAGATATTGGGTGGAAATCTTTATAACACCATTTTACGCGTAATTACAGAAATGCAGATAGATTTTGCTTTGATGAGGGCGGGGTTTGGGTGCCCTTTTAGGGGTAGAATATGGGATATTAATCTGGTTCAAGAAAGGAAATAGTATAGTTTTGAGTGGGGTGTTTGCTGTTGGTCAAGATGAACTCCTTAGACAAGATGAGTGCGTGAGATCACTGAGGGCAGAAAGGGTGCAGCCTGGAAGGGTGAGGCTTGTGTGGGTCGAAGGTGACACTCACCACCCGGGGCCAGGGTCTGCTGCCTGTCTCTGCTCATGACTCCCTCCTTGGGTGGTAGTTTGTAATTTGTTTTAGGCAATCACTATAAATTATAACTTTGGACACGGCTTCAATATACATAGCACAAAGGAATTAAAAGAACATAGAATTGTGTGTGATATCTACTATAACAGATCTAAAAAATGTGTATATGGATAAGGACCTGTGAGGCCCATGGAGAAATTAACCCACTTAATTTAAGATGTCTTCGTTTTGTTCTTCAAATACATATAGCACTTATCATTTGCCGTTTTGTTTTAAATGTTTTTCAGATATTAAATTGTTTAATCCCATTAACTAGGTACTGCCATTACCCCAGTTTTACAAATGGGGAACGGAGGCAGAAATGTTGGGGAACCCAGCTGAGGACCAGAGCTAGTAAGGAGTAGAGCTGAGGTTGGCTCCAGAGGCCGTGTCCCAACCACGGTGCTCTGCGTCTCTAGTGATATTTTACCATCATGTTCCCCTTTTGTTTAGTGTTTCTATAGTAGAGATTTGATAATAAAATTCAAGAAAATCCTAAGCAAAAAGAAATGAAGTCACTGTCTCCTTTGTCCTGAAGCATTGCTGTTAACACGAGTTGAGCTCAGATCACTGGGGAATAGGAAGAAATCTGGGTGGAGTTTGGAACTGCTGCATCTTCTGGGATCTGGGTTTCCTAGCACTTGGCCCTGGCAGCTCTGAGGGTGATGGGGCAGTGGGCCTGGGGCACTCCCTGGAGGGCGGTCTGCCCTCCCTGGACCTGTGCACGCCAGGGCGTTTCCCAGGGTCTCAGTGTTCAGTGTGTGCCTCTTTTAATCTTTAGGTGAAAAGAACACTCGACTGAGGGAGGTCAGGAGTGAAGGGAAACCTCGCCAGTCCACCCAGAGTGAGGGGAAGGGGCAGGAGGGAGCCAAGAACTTGGGCCAAGGACCCTTCCTGGGTAGGTGTCAGCGCTGCACAAGGGCCATCTCGTCCCAGGGAGTCAGGACTCCCAGGACGTCCTGCGACATGGCCGCACTCTGTGGAGAGGCTGTGTTCACTGTCTGACCACAGGTGTGACTGTGACGTCCCCTTGCCCACAGGGCCTGGTGCACTGGTGGCCATGCTAGGCGTCTTGCTGGACTCACAGAGTCGATGGTTTATCCTGTGGCCTTCAGAGGCAGAGGCCCTAGGAGAGGTGGGGTCAGCAGGTCTCTGTGGCAGAGCACGTGTCCAGAGCTGTCCTGAGTGTGATGAGATCGGACCCCAGCAGCGGGTCTGGACTCCCAGGGATCCCACAGTGTACCCTGGCAACCTACCTGGGGACCTTATCCCAGCCTTATGACCTTTAAAATGTGTTTGAGAGGCCTCCTGTGGCTCAGCCCCTTCAGGAGTCAGGTGAAATCCCTCACAGCTGCACACTGCCCCGGAGCACAGTGCTGTTAGTGCGCGTGTGTCCAGGACTCCAGGACCCCTCCGTGGCTGGGTCCGACCTGCCTGCCCCTCGGCCATGTCCCTTTCACCACGCCCTCCCCTCCCTAACTCTGAAACCCGACAGACCCAGTCCCCTCCAGCCATCACGTTCCCCTTCGCCTTCCTGCTGTGGGTCCCCCTGGACACTCCCTTGCACACTGGCTTCTTGCTCTTCCCCCTTGTCACCCGCTGCCTCCAGATGGCTCTAACCCTCAGCCACAGTCCTCACTGTCAGGCGCTCCCAGCTCCTGCCCTGCGGCCTCGGTGCCTTCCCCCGCAGCACCCTTGACCCTGACCTTCATGTCCTGAGCTCTCTCTGCAGGCTCCGTGCCCGCCCTCCACAGCCAGGGGCTCCCTCCCGAGGACTGGCCTGCAGTGTGGTTCCGGAGCCCCTTGGCTGGGGAGCCCCTCGGCCAGCGATGCGTGCTGCCGGCTTCCCTGACAGCGCTCTTGTCGGCGGGCTTTGCTGCTGTGACTAGAAGACTGACAGGACGACTTTAGAGGAGGAAGTCTATGTGGGGGCTCATGGCTTCAGAGGTCTCAGCCATAGAGAGCAGGCTGGGCTGGGGGTGCGCTGGCACCCGAGTCTCACTTCTAACTCTCCCTCCAGCCCTGTCCTGGCCGCTGCTTCCCCTACATGGCCACGCCACCCAGAGAAACACCTTGACAGGAGAGTGGCTCCCGGAGACAGGCAGTGCTCGTCCCCCTTCAGCCACCAGGAGAGGGGCGGAGTGCCCACAGGGGCAGGCATTGTGTGAGGCCTGGGCCTCCCGCAGGGAGGCAAGGTAGGAGCCGTGTCTACCTGATCAGAGGCCACCAGCCTGCAGGTGTCCACGTTTGGTCTCATGAACCGTTAGCTAAAGGACGTGTCCACCCTGAAAGAGCAAGTGCTGCGGCCTGGACCCACCGTTGGCTAACCCCCTGCACGTGCCTGTGCTGACCAGGGTGTAGTCGAGCACAGCTGTGGCTAGGCTGAGGGGCCTGTCCAGCCCTTCAGCCTCCCTGGAGGCCCAGCATGCCCTGGGATTGAGGGCCATTCCCAGGAGGCAGAGGGGAGGAACAGTCACCCCCAAGCACAGCCACAAAGCAGCTGCTTGTCAGGAAGGAGACGCCTGTTCTGGTGGACATGGAAGTGCCAGGAGCAGCCTCTGGGCAGTTTCCTCCTCAGTCCCACCGGGCCCACGGGCCTGTCGGTCTCCAGCACTCCCTAGCCATTGGAAGCTTGGGGCGTTATTTACAACTGACCACACCCTGGACTCACCCAGGTGCTGAAGCAGGGGTCCTTCAGTGTGGGCCTGGGCCTTGCATCTTATGAAGGTTCTCCCAGGCTTTGGATACGGTGGTGGTGGACTTCCAAAATGGTCTTCAAGAATTCTGCCCCCGGTGTGCAGGCAGGCCTCTCGCATGTGGGAGGCCTGCGGCCGTGATGCGTTTTGTGTCTGTGGCTGTGCCTGGTGATGTGATGAGTGATGTCATTAAAGTCCCAAGCCACTTGTCTGTGGATTCATGAAAAGGGAGACCATTTGAGTGGGACTGACCTAATCAACTGAGTCCTCAAACAGGGCAGGTCTTGCTGAGGTAGAATTTCAAAGTCTGGGAGGGATCTTCCTGCTGACCTTGAGGAAGGAAGCACCACCTGGGGATTGTGGAGGTGCTCTCCTGGCTGGAAACAGGACGGATGCAAATGCTGAGAGCAGTTCTCACCTGGCAGCTAGCAGGAAAGTGGGACCTCCGTCCTGAGAGCCAGGCACTGAGGTCTGCCAACAGGGCCCGCCCGGCTTCCAAAGACCCCAGTCTCAGCAAACACCTCAGTGTCAGCTGGGAATTGAGACCCCAAGCAGGGATGTAGCTTTGTGTGCCACAGAAACAGGAGCCGGCTACTGGACCTGCTCGCGTGGGGATGTGTGCCTGGCCGTGCACCAGAAGACGGCTTGGAAGCCACTGCCCAGGTGGCTCTCCTCTGTCCACTCTGAAATGAGCTGCTGGTGCAGCGGAACTCTTTGACTCCCAGTCTGCCCAGTGTTCTGCCTCCTGGAGATGATTCCCGACTCCCAGTTTTGAAGTGAGAGATGGAGGGAGAGACACAGGCTCACGGTGGTCAGCACCCCTGGCCACCATGGCATTCTGCCCATGGATGGGCGGTGAACTGTAAAGCCCAGGCTGACCCATGTCGGGAACAGCCGGGCGCTCTCAGAGCCACAGGGACAATGGGTGAGGCTAGTGACCCTGGGGAAGTGGCTATCCCCAAACAACTTCAAGAGGTGGTGCCTCTGGGGGGTCAGCAGGGGCCCCTGGGCACTAAAAGGCCAAGTCCATGGAGACAGCAGCACCTATGAGGAATGACAGGGCCTGTGGGGACAGCGCAGGGGCAGCCTGGTCTGGAGGACTGTGAGGGGCAGCAAGAGGGACTCTCGTTCCTACAGGAGTCACTGGGGGCCTGGCCTGCTCCAGCACAGGGCAGATGTTGGGAGCAGGGTGGGTGTCGCTGGACACAGCAGCCCTGGCTGGTGTCCCGGGGGTCACTGTGGGGTGTGCTTGAGGCCTGCTGGGAAGGTGCTGTGGCTGGGCTCCCCTAGGGTGGTGGATGGAGGCAGCTCCTCCCCAGGCTCTGAGCCCTGTGGTCGCCTTGTGGCTGCTGGGGAGCGGACCCCTCTGGAGCACAGCCTGTTCAGGGGCCCGGCTCGTTGTTTTTGTCTTTGGTTTTGGATTTTTGGTCGTAGTGATGAAACCCAGTGCTGCCCTACCAGTGAGCCATATCCCAGCCCTTTTTATTTTTATTTTATTTTGAGGCAAGATCTTGCTAAGTTGTGAGGCTCTCTGGCCTCAGCCTCCCAAGCTGCTGGGAGTACAGGTGGGCACCCGCGCCCAGCCTGCTGGTCTCCTAGGTCATCTTGTTTTCCATCCCACTTCCAGGTTTTGAGATGGTTGTCTTGGTCTTCCTTAGAGGAACTCTTGGAGGCAGCCGGGAGGACCCTGGTGCCTGAGGCTGGACAGGCCTGGAGGTGCTTTACTGCGGACGTCCCTGTCCCACAGAATGTCCTTGGGCCTTTGGTTCTTCCCAGTGTGTGTGCCTTGCTTTATTTTGTCCCCGTGGTGACCCTGGCAGGTGGGGTCTGTTTCTTCCTCCTATTTTTTGGGCGTAGAGGGATAAAGCCATGTGGACCAGGACACTACCCAGCGTTGGGCCGTAGAGCACCTGGCTGGTGGCCATGCTCTCCGACTCCCGCTCCCTGCCCTCAGGAGGCCGGGACCGGTCCTGATCCCCTGCCTTGCGGTGGCTGGTGGGTTCTGTGAAGGAATCTCGCTGCGGTGACTCGCGCTGACCTCACACTGGTGGCTCTGTGCCATCACTGGGCATTCTGGGGGGAGCAGAGCTCCTTCCTCAGACCCCGCTGGCGAGGCCCTGCTGGCCTGGAAGGCTTCCTTTCGTCCCTCTGGCCGGCTGGCTGTTGCAGTGATGGACGCTTGGGGATCTCTGGTGCTTCTGCTGCGGGTCTCGCTGGGCTGCCCGCCTCTCTTGTGCTTGCCTCAGGCAGACGGGGTCCCTGACCATGGAAGCACCACCGACCTGACAGGTAGCTGTCCAGGGGAGGTTCAGGGGAGGCCGGGCGGGGGGTGGCTGGTGCCCGCCTTTCACGGCCACAGGCCCTCTCCCCAGGCAGTGAGGAGTCCCAGCGGCTCAGCAACCTCTCCCAGATGCTGGCGAAGGGCTACAGCATCATCCCTTCTGGAACTCCCGCGACCTTCTCCCCTGCTCCAGGTGCGTCTGCCGTGCTCGCTCGTGGGGCGGGTGTGCCGGGTGCTGCTCCCACAGACCTGTGCAGGGCCCCCAGACAGGCACCCTGGGAAGCCAGGCCGAGTCCTCCACTCCCTGCCAGCCTGCTCTCGCCTTAGGGACGGTGCTGGCCTCCGGTGGGCCCACTTCAGAAGCCACCAGGGAAGCCCACTCCCCCCAGACCACAGGGAAGGTCTGACTTCCATCACAGCTTGGTCCTTCACTGCCACTTGTCTTTCTGTGTCACTGTCCCCTCCCCTCAATGGGAATTAAACCCAGGGCACTCTAACACTGAGCTACATACCCAGCCCTTTTTATTTTTATTTGAGACAGGGTCTCACTAAGTTGCTGAGGCTGGTCTGGAACTTGCGATCTTCCCGCCTCACCTCAGAGTTGCTGGGTCGTAGGCCTGGGCCACCATTCCCAGGTTATGCTCTGCTTTTTAACTCGAGAACGGGAAGCTGTTTATCTTAAAACAGCAGAGCCCACCCTGCCCGTCTGTGAGTGTGGTGCTCATCAGCAGTCTTGGTCTGGACCTGGGAGAGGCTGTCTGCACCTCGTGTGTGCTGTGTGTCTCAGAAGGGGCTCTGTGCTCGCCCACCGGCTCTGGCCCCATCTGTGACACAAGCTCTGGGGCCTACATGTCCCAGCTCACTGCAAAGGTGGACAGCATCCAAACACATGGTTTTCTGGTCGTTTTTCCTCTTTAAAGTGCCGGGGACAGAACCCAGGGCCTGTGCGTGCTGCGCCAGGGCTCCACCACAGAGCTGCACCCAGGCCTGACTACTGCCCCTGAGAGTCTGGCTCAGGAAAGGAGGCTCTGGGTGCCACCAGCACCTCACAGTGTCTCCTGGGTGTTGGGCCCCCGACCAGCAGCCTTTACATCTAGAGAGGCGGAGACCGTCAGGCTCCCTGTCTGATGCCAAGTCCTGTCCTCACTCTCCCTAGTTGACCTGGAGCCTAACTTTGCCTTTGATCCTCTTCAAAGCCCACACAGAGAGACCTGATGAGCCCACCCACAAGTTCACGGTCTCCGGGAGGACTACAGGTGAGCTGAGGGGCCTAGGAGGGTAGAGGATCCGTTCACACCCGGGGCTGAGCTGGGTGGGCCCCAGGCACTCACCCCAGGGCAGACCACCTCTGGGCAAACTCGAGTGCAGCGTCCCTCAGAGGGTGAGTGGTGAGGGTCCCACTCCACAGAGGAGGACACCAGCGCTGGGGTAAGCTCCAGCTCCCTTTGGGTGACACACGAGGTGTGACCACACACACACAGCGGAGCGGCCTTTCCAGCAGCATCTCTTCCTGCAGATTTGTCCCCTGGAGCACACTGAGGGTGGCCACTGGGCCCTGGTGCTCCTTCTGCCTCTTGAAGTCTGCCCTTCTCTTCCTTTTTGTGCTAAGGCCTGGCATGACTTGGCTCCTTGCCGTCCCCTCTGCCTTAAATGCACCCCAAAAGGCAGGAAAGAGTAGCCCAGGACGTAATGGCTCAGGTTGGATCCTCCCTTCCCAGGAGCGTTGGGGGACTGCTGTCTACCCATTTCTCTCCCTCCTAGAGAGAGGACTGCTACCTGTCCTTTGCCCCTTCTCTTAGGAGGGGCAGTTCAGGCCCCCAAGCATCAAAGCATGGGGAAGTGCAGAGAAGGAGAAGCAGTCGGTGTAGCTGTGGTCCCGAACACGCAGGGTCTTCCCAAAGCTCAGGGGTGCGCCTTTCACTCACAGGTTCCCAGCACCGCGCCCAGGCACCTAGTGCCCCCCAGGCAATGGGACCCCACGTTTCATGAGCTTGCACCAGGGATGGCCTGTGGAAATGCTTGCTGCTCCTGGGCTTCAGGGGCGATGGCTCTGCCCAGAGGGCAGGGGTGGCTGTCTAATCAGACCCTGGAAAAGAGCAGCTCCTCCTGGGACCTGAGCACTACTGTGTTTAGTTTTGTTTTGGTATTGGGGATTGAACCAGGGACACTCCACTGGTGAGCTTCAGCCCCAGTCATTTTATTTTTTTATTTTGAGACAAGGCCTTGCACATACCACCCTCCTCCTCAGCCTCCCCAGTCACAGGGCCCCTTAGCTGCTGATCCTGTGGAGTGCTGCTACCTCCCTTGTGACGAGAAGTGTGTTGAAACCACACTGCCCTGGGTTGTGGCCGGAGCCCTGCGGGGGCAGGTCCCAGGACAGTGCTCTCATGGAGGGGACTAGTGCCTTAGAAGTCCAGAGAAGGATCTGGCCTCTGATAGGGCAGCCAGGGGCCCCCAGTGCCCAGTCCAGAGCTGGGGCAGCACAGCTCTGCTGTCCAGAAGCCAACAGGTTTCTGGTGCTTTGGTACAGCAGGCTGCACAGGATGCAGTACACGATGCATTCACAGCATCTCATGATCCTGCCTTCTGACCCCATGGCTTCCTCCAGGATGCACCCGCCCTCCTTCCCCATCTGTAGCAAAGCTCCTCTGACTCCTCCTCTCCTTGAGCTTGCTCACTTGGGCTTGGTTCTCACACAAGCAGATCCTGCCTCTTCCCTTGTCTCTAATGGCCTCCCGTTGGCCACTTTCAGTCTCATGGCACTGACCATGAAACTGCTGCTCTTCCCTCTGCAGCATTTCGCTGTGAACACATGCAGACATTCAGGAAGCTGTCAGAGCTGCAGAGAACCCTGGGCACCCATGGCTCACCATCTACGGTGGTCACCTGCACTCCCGGTGCCCGGCGGCCAGGTGGTTTGTGTAGCATCAAGCTGCGTTTCCACCTCAGGGCACTTTCGGCTGTCAGAAAACTCTCCATCCTGGTGCTGGACAGCTGGTGCCTGGGAAGGGGCTGCTGCTTCCAGGTTTCTTTAGGCCCTCAGAGGATATGGATCCCATGGGAATGTCACAACTTTTTAACATGAACAGCCACACTGGAAAAACTACCTCTTAGAAGTTATTACAACAGCCATTTGAGGAAAGTGATTTGTAATGTAGAAAGTTGAAGCTTAGGCAATTTAAGCAGCTTGCGGTATCTACCTGGTAGGTTTGCCTGCAGTGAGATTGCATTCTTCACACTGAAAGGACATCTTTTCTGAGCTGCTGTGATTGAATCTGGAATGACACTGTATATTTTCAACTAACAGAGAGCTAGCTGGGTCTTGAATAAGGATAGCTGCCCTGGATGACTTCAGAACATTGCTTACCATGCATCAAACAGGAGTCAGAATCCTCACAGACTGAAGCAGACTGGCCTTGACCAGATCTGGGATGACTTCAGAGCTGGGATTGAGCAAATGAACACCAGACAAAGCCAAGTCTCAATTCATGGAACTCCACGTATAGCCTCCTGCTGGAGCTGAGATCCATTTGTTTAGAATTTTGATTATCTACTATTTGGATCTTTGAATTATTAGAAATTTTACCTTGTGCTTTCTCTTCCCGGTCCATCCTGTATAATAATCACCAACTTTGGAGGAAAAAGAAAATTCTCCATTCTATATCATTGCTGGGACACAAGGTGAAAGAGGCCAAGCATGGGACTGGACATAGACAACTGGCAGGTTTTATAAGTAGCTGAGTAATGTACCTGTTTTAGCAATTGTTTTCTGTTCAACTTGTACAAACAATAATTCCCTAGTAATTGTTTTAAATTTCAGATAATGTAAAGAAGAGCAAAACATCTGAGCTTACAAAGACCAGCCATGGCTTTATAGCACAGACCATAACCCTGAAATCTGACTCTTGGAACAGAGGTTCGTAGAATCCTACCCCAAATTGCCCAGTAATCCCCTTTCATTACAGTACCAGATGACCTGAGGAAATCTAGTCTGATTCATAGAACTAAGCCATTCTCCTTGCAGCTACACGATGACAGGTGAAAAGTACCCATCAATGACAGGTGTTGCTCTAGGGACCAGAATGTCCCCAGATGACAGGGTCTCTATGGGGATCAGGATGTACCCAGATGACAGCCACTGTTCTAGGGATCAGTATATCCCCAGATGACAGATGTCATTATAGAAACCAGTATAACTATTGAGCAAGAGATGACTTTGAGGATTGGAGGTAGATTTAAAAAAAGGCAGGATTGGGATCGTGGCTCAGCGGTAGAGCGCTTGCCTAGCATGTGCGAGGCCCTGGGTTCGATCCTCAGCACCACATAAAAATAAATAAATAAAGGTATTGTGTCCAACTACAACTAAAAAATAAAAAAAAAATATTTAAAAAATAAAAAAGGCATCAGAGATTGTTGGGAACTAAAATTGTATTTGTTTATACAGCCTGTGCAATATAGCCTTAGTATATTTAAGAAATTAAGAATATATTCTTAAAGGTATTTTTTGTCTTCTATTCTCTTTGTAATAGCAGTGTGATTAACACATGTTAGTTGAGAAATTCAGCTAAAATGAGATTTTTGAGCACTTGTCTTCTTTCCATGTCAGCAGTGATTCCGCACAGACCTGCTCTTGTTCAAGTGATTCTAATCGCGTGTATAGCCTTCAGCATTGCTCTGGTATGTGGGATCATGGTCTCCTATATGATACAGTAAGTGCATGTGGAATAACACCCACCATCCTCAGATGACAACTTCATGAGTGTATCATTTAGTGTCAAAGGGTGATGATCCTCCTGATGCGCTAAGTTATTATAGTCATTGTACATTTCCAGACCCATGTTTTCAAAATACCAGTCATGTTTAGGTTGGGTCATGATGTAACTCAAAAGGAAAAGAAAAGAAACAATACAACTTAGTATAACAGAAAACTTGGGAAAAGATTGCAGGTATTAAAATAAAGGCCCATTTTTGAAACTTTTGGAAAGATTTGTGAAGAAAGAACATTTGTGAAGAAAGACACATTTCCTGTGGTGGGCTGGCCATGGGAGGGATTTGAAAAACATCAGGCCAGTGTCCTCTGAGTGTGGTGTTCTGGGGTGAGCTTGATACTTTGGAGTCACCCTGGCACAGAAGGAGGAGGTAAATGTGCTCTCTTTTTGTCTGCAAATTTGCTGATGCTGTCCAGGGAAACAGTAGCTTTTGGGGAAGATATTATACCCTCTCAACATAAGTAAAGCTTGGAATCAGGCTCTTTCAGGTGACATGGTATTTTAAAAATTAGTTATAAAGTGGGGGCTGGGATTGTGACAAGAGCACTTGCCTAGAATGTGTGAGGCACTGAGTTTGATCCTCAGCACCACATAAAAGTAAATAAATAAAATAGAAGTAAAAAATTAGTTGTCAACCATGATCCCGGCCCATCTGCTGCCCAGAAGGAGGAGCAGCAGATGACCATGACCCTGGCCTGCCTGCAGCATGGTAGGAGCAGAGTGACCCTTGAATCCACATTGATAGAGACGAAGACATTCAGACAATATGAAGAAACAAGGGAAGAAAGTGCCCCAAACAAACCAAGCTGATACAATAATAGATTCCATTGACAACACAGTACATGAAATGTCAGAGAAGGAGTTCAGAATGTACAAAATTAAAATGGTCTGCAAAGCAAAAAATGCACTAAGAGAGAAAATACAGGCAATGATTGACTGCTCCTACAAAGAGATAAGAAAGGAATTACAGGTAGCAAGATTGGGAAGAAAAGAGATACTCTGAAAAGAAAACCCAAGCAGAAATCCTTGATATGAAGGAAACAATAAACCAAACAAAAAAATTCAACAGAAAGCATCGACAACAGACTAGATCACTTGGAAGATAGAATCTCAGGCAATGAAGACAAATATATAATCTTGAAAATAAAGTTGACCACACAGTGAAGATAGTGAGAAGCCATGAACAGAACCTCCAAGAATCATGAGACAACATGAAAAGACCAAGAATCACCAGGTTACAGGAAGTCACAGATACAAACCAAATGAATGTGCAGTTTCTTCAATGAAACGATAGCAGAAAATTTTCTAAACATGATGAATGAATTGATTTCAATCAAACACAAGAGGCTTACAGGATACCAGATGTACAAAATTTCAATGATCCACACCAAGGCATACTATAATAAAAATGCCTAACATACAGAATAAGGAGAGAATTGTAAAAGCTGCAAGAGAAAATGATTAGATTACATATAGGGGAAACCAATTTGGATTGCAGCAGATTTCTCATCCCAGACCATCAAAGCTAAGAGATCCTGGAACAACATATACCAAGCTCTGTAAGAAAATGGATGCCAACCAAGAATCTTATACCCAGCAAAATTAAGCTTCAGATTTGATGACAAAATAAAAACTTCCCACCATAAACAAAAAATAAAAGAATCTACAATGAGAAAGCTGGCACTACAGAATATTCTTGGCAAATAATCCATGAGGAAATGAAAAACAACAATGAAAATCAGCAAAGGGAGGAACTACACTAAAGTAAAATACAATCAAAGGAGAAATCAACTCAAGTTAAAAACCCCAAATACACCAAAATGACTAGGAATACAAACCATGTCTCAACAATAACCCTGGATGTTAATGGCCTAAACCTATCAATTAAAAGACATAGACTGGTAGATTGGATTAAAAAAATCAATCAATATGCTGTGTTCAAGAGGCTCATATCATAGGAAAAGACATCCACAGACTGAAGGTGAAAGGATGGGAAAAAACATATCACTCACACGGGCCACATAAACAGGGGTTTCCATCCTAATATCAGATGAAGTGGACTTCAAACCAAAGTCAAAGGTATGCTGCTTAAGGGAACCATACACCAATAAGAAATCGTAGATATCTATGCCCCAAACAATGGAGCATCTACATATGTCAAACAAACCCTTCTCAATTTCAAGAAGCAAATAGATCACAACACAGTAATATTGGGTGACTTTAACACACCTCTCTCACCACTGAATAGATCTCCCCCCAAACAAAAACTAATCAAAGAAACCATAGAACTCAATAACACAATGATTTAGACTTAACAGACATATATAGAGTATTTCATCCACCATCAAGTGAATACACCTTCTTCTGAATAGCACTTGGTTCCTTCTCTAATATAGACCTTTATATTATGCCACAAATCAACTCTCAGCAAATAAAAAAAATAGATATATTGCCCTGTATTCTAGCAAACCATAGTGGAATGAAACTAGAAATTAATGATAAAATAAAAAATAGAAGCTACTCCAACACCTGGAGACTAAATATTTTAAATGAGCAATAGAGAGCAGAAGATATCAGAGAGGAAATTAAAAAATTTCTAGAGGTAAATGTGAATACTGATACAACATATCAAAATCTCTGGGACACTACAAAGACAGTGCTAAGAGGAAACTTCACTGCATTGAGCTTATTCATCAAAAGAAAAAGTCAACAAATAAATGACCTAAAATTACATCTCAAAGCCTTATTAAAAGAAGAAGAAATCAACACCATAAGAAATAGAAGACAGGAAATAATTAAAATCAGAGCTGAAATCAATGAAAATGAAACAAAAAACATTTTTTTAAAAAAATTGAAAAAAATGAAGTTGGTTCTTTGAAAAAATAAATAAAATTGATAAACCCTTAGCCATTCTAATGAAGAGAAGGAGAGAGAAAACTCAAATTACTAAAATTTGTGATGAAAAAGAAAATATGATGACACTATTGAAATACAGAGATAATTAGAAATTATTTTGAAAATTTATACTCCAAAGAGAGAGAAAATCTCAATGACACAAATTTCTATAAACATATGATCTACCCAAAGTGAATCAGGGGGCTGGGGATGTGGCTCAAGCGGTAGCGCGCTCGCCTGGCATGCTTGCGGCCCGGGTTCGATCCTCAGCACCACATACAAACAAAGATGTTGTGTCCGCCGAGAACTAAAAAATAAATATTAAAAATTCTCTCTCTCTCTCTCCCTCCCTCCCTCTCTCACTCTATCTTTAAAAAAAAATATTAAAAAAAAATATTAAAAAAAAAACAAAGTGAATCAGGAGGACATAGGCAATTTAACATTAATTTCAAGCAAGGAAATAGAAGATGCCATCAAAAGCCTACCAACCAAGAAAAGCCCAGGACCAGATGGATTCTCAGACAAGTTCTATAAGATCTTCCAAGAAGAACTAATAACAATACTCCTCAAATTATTCCATGAAATAGAAAAGAAATTCCAAATTCATTCTATGAGGCTAGCATCACTTTGATACCAAAACCAGACAAAGACACATCAAGGAAAGAAAACTTTAGACGAATATCCCTGATGAACATAGATGCAAAAATTCTCAATAAACTCTGGCCAGAGGCAAACAACAACATATTAGAAAGATTGTGCACCAAAATCAAGTGGGGTTCATCCCAGGGATGCAAGGTTGGTTCAACATATGGAAATCAATAAACATAATCCATCACATCAATAGACTTAAAGACCAGAATCACGATTATCTTAATAAATGCTGAAAAAGCATTCAACAAAATACTGCACCTCTTCATGTTCAAAACACTAGGAAAAACTAGGAATAGTAGGATCATACTTCAATACTGTAAAAGCTATCTATGCTAAGCCGAAGGCCAACATCATTTTATTTTTTTCATTAGTTGCTCAAGACAACACAATGATCATGACATCATACATTTGATTCAAATAAGGTATGAATTCTCATTTTTCCACGTGTACAGATTGCAGGGTCACATTGGTTATACATCCATGTGTATACCTACAGCAATCCTAGTGTCACCAACATCATTTTAAATGGAGAAAAATTGAGAGCCTTCTAAAAACTGGGACAAGACAGGGATATTGTCTTTCATCACTTCTGTTCAACATAGTCCTTGAAATTGTAGCCAGAGCCATCAGACAAAAGAAATTAAAGGGATACACATAGGAAAAGAACTCAAACTATAACTCTTTTCTAATGACATGGAATTGATCCAAAAAAATTCCATCAGAAAACTTCTAGAACTAATGAATAAATTCAGCAAAGTAGCAGGGTATAAAAATATCCATAAATCAAAGGCATTTCTATACATAAGTGATGAATCCACTGAAAGAGAAATTAGGAAAATCATCTCATTCAAAATAGCCACAGAAAATACAAAATACTTGGAAATCAATCTAACAAAGGAGGTGAAATACCTACACAATAAAAACTACAGAATACTAAAGAAGGAAATTGAAGAAGAACTTAGAAGATGGAAAGATCTCCTGTGCTCTTGGATAGACAGAATATTCAAAATGGCCATAATACCAAAACTGTTATACAGATTTAATGGGATTTCTATTAAAATCCCAGTGAAATTCTTCATAGAACTTGAAAAAGCAATCATGAAATTCATCTGGAAAAATAAGAGACCCAGAATAGCTAAAGCAATCCTTAGCAAGAAAAGTAAAGCAGGAAGCATCACTATACCAGACCTTAAACTATACTATAGAGCAATAGTAACAAAAATAGCATGGCATTGGCACTAAAATAGACATGTAGAACAATGGTGCAGAGTAAAAGAGACAGAGACAAACCCACATGAATACAGTTATCTCGTATTAGACAAAGGCACCAAACACATACATTGGAGAAAGGAAAGCCTCTTCAACAAATGGTGCTGGAAAAACTGGAAATCCATATGTAGCAAAATGAAATTAAACTTCTGTCTCTCACCATGCATAAAACTGAACTTAAAGTGGACCAAGGATCTAGGAATTACACCAGAGACTCTGCACCTAATAGAAGAAAAAATAGGCTCAAATCTTTATCATGTTGGGTTAGTTCCCAACTTCCTTAACAAGAGTCCTAAAGTGCAAGAAATAAAAGCATGAATCAATAAATGGGAGGGATTCAAACTAAAATGCTACTTCTCAGCAGAGGAGACAATCATTGAGGTGTAGAGAGAGCCTACAGTATGGGAGCAAATTCTTACCACACGTACATCAGATAGAGCACTAATCTCCGGGATATATAAAGAACACGAACAACTTAATACCAAAAATAAGAAACAACCTGATCAATAAATGGGCTAAGGAACTGAACAGACACTTGTCAGAAGAAGATGTACAAGTGATCACCAAATGTATGAAAAAGTGTTCAACATCTTTAGCAATTAGAGAAATACAAATTAAAACTACTCTAAGATTTCATCTCACCCCAGTCAGAATGGCAGTTATCAAGAATACCAGCAATAATAAGTGATGGAGAGGATGTGGGGGGAAAAGGTACTCATACAATGCTGGTGGGACTGCAAATTGGTGCAACCATTTTAGAGAGCAGTGAGGAGATTCCCAGAAAACTTGGAATGAAACCACCATTTGACCTAGTTATCCCATTCCTCAGTCTATACCCAAAGGACTTAAAATCAGCATACTATAGTGACATAGCCACACCAATGTTTATAGCAGCTAAATTCACAATAGCTAAAATGTGGAACCAACCTAAATATCAGTAGATCAATAGACAAAGAAACTGTGATATATATACACAATGTAATATTACTCAGCATTAAAATAGAATAAAATTATGGCATTTGCAGGTAAATGGATGGAGTTGGAGAATATTATGCTAAGCTTAGTAAGCCAATCCCAAAAAACTAAAGGGCAAATGTTTTCTCTAATTAGTGGATGTTGATCTATGATGAGGGTAGCATAGGAAGAATGGAGAAACTTTGGATTGGGCAAAGGAGAGGGTGTAGAGGAGTTATGAAGATAGGAAAGATGGTGGAATGAGATGGATATCATCACCCTAGGTACATGTGTGATTGCGCCAATGGTGCATCTTTATACTGTATATAACCAGAGAATTGAAATGTTGCACTCCATTTGTGTACAATGAATTGAAATGCATTCTGCTGTCATGTATAACCAAGTATAACAAATAAAAGATTAAAAAATTAGTTGTAAAGTGACATTGTGCTATTGGCCCAGAGTCTACACTGTGCTTCCTACTCCCAGGAGTTTCACCCACCCATCAGAAACAGCCCCAGAAGTACAAATGTATTTGCTCTTTGAGAATTAGGTGTGAGAACAAGGAACATATTGCCACACATGGAATGTTTTTAAGAAAGCCACTCAAAGACCACTTTGGACTAGGTCAACTGAAGGTAAAATGAGATGGAAAGTAAAATGGGAGGTGCTCCACTAACCAGCATGGAGCCTGCTGTTTGGTTTTGGGTTATCTGAGGTGATAATCTGGGTTGACTTAATGGGTGCAACTGAAATGTGATTAATTACTATGGGAAATACGTTAACAAATCTCAAAAGCTTCTAACTTAGGTCACTAAAACATTGCTGAAGTTCAGTGCTGGATAAAGCACTGACCTACATTTAACCCTGTGACCATCATCATCTGTGCCACCTGTTATGTGCCTCACAAGTTGCCTAGAGTCTGGGGCAGAAGAAAAAACATGTGGCCCAAAAAGCATGCTTTTATGTACTGGTCTATCTCTACTGGTTTCTCTTTCACAGAAGTAGCTTTCGAAAATACTACTGGCAAGTTTACTTTCATTTAAACCAGGAAGGTAAAATTCTAACAAATTCTAGCTTTGTTTTAGATAAAACATTTCAATTTATGTTGTGACTTTCAATTTTTGAAATCAATCTCATTTATTTTAGTGTTTGGAAATGAAAAATCACTTAAAATCAGCATTGGGATCCTATCTTCATTTAAGATTTTAATATTTGGCTTATGGTTTTTGGGGGTCATTCATTTCAATTTTTGAAAACATTGTGTTAGTGTTTATCTTTGTGCCTGGGTGTTTTGGTGCCTCTTAAACTTTGTTCTTGAGGTGAAGGCCTCATTCTACCCAATATCATGATCAACTTTGGTAAAGTTTACCAGTCCAGTTCTTGCCATCCATAGCAAGCTCTGGATGCTCCCACAACCTTTCTCATCATGGTCCCCTTAAAGTAACTTTCATTACCCAAGTCTCACAGAACTGGGAGGGCAATGGTGTCAGGAAAAATCAGGAGCCTGTGTCATGGTCCACAGTGAACAGGAACAGCAGCTCCAGGAGCCACTCCAGGACTGGACCACAGGAAGTGACTTCCCTTCAGTAGCCTCAGTTTAAGGGAGGATCAAAAAAACTCAGTAAGCAGGATAAAGTACTATTTTAAGGCAGTACTTTTAAAATTCAGATTAATGCCAGAAAAATCCACAGTGACCAAAATATCAACATTTTCAATACAGAACCAGTGACAGTGCTGGGCTGAGCCATGTTATGGAGCCTCAGCAAAAGGAAGACTTTTAATACCCACCCGTCTTTATTCAAAATGTTGTTACTGTGTTTATGATACATTTTTGGCTTTAGTTTTTATTTCATCATGTATTACATTGAATTATGATTTGTCTTGATGGTAGGTTTTCTGTTTGTTTTTACCAACCCCTTAAATTTTGTACCCAATGTGAGTGCCTCATTCACTCCTAGTCCTGGCTTTGATCCACAATTTCGGATTATCAGACTCACTCCTTCCTCCAGAATTTGGCCAGTCATCCCAGAAATCTGAGGTCTTCTCATGATCAGTCTTATTTAATCGCCTGCTTCCTCCTCCATCCCCACTTACCACCTCCTTTGCTGTTAAAATGGTGCATGAGTAAGACAATGATTCATCATGAAAACTGCACCTGAACTCATGTGTTCTTCTCCAGTAGGCTGGTAAAGGCTGAGGAGAAGCAGCAGCTTGCGGTGCTTTATGAAAACATTGAGATACCATATGAGGAAGTTTCTGAGGATGAGTCCACCAGCCTGCTTCCAGAGAACGAGAAGGAGCTGGGGAAGTTCATCCGTTCAGGTAGTGATGGGCTAGTTTGACTAAGTGGATACAAGGTCACACGAAAGCTCGGCCAGCAATTTTTTAATGGTTTAGTTTGTAAAAGCAAAGATAAGTGGGAGATAGTGGATTCCCTGGTAGGAAAGATGGACACCTGTGTCCATACCCACAGAAGCAACCATTCTCCTCCAGTCCTGGAAGGCGGATGGCTGTGTGGCTGCTTGTTTCCTAATGCATGGTGATCCCAAGGACCCTGGGACAGAGTCCAGGAAGTAAACTCTGCAGAACAGAACTTTCCCTTAAGTATAATTGTTTCTATGACGTTGTTCTCATGTTTAGGACACAGTTATGCAGACATTTCTCTTGCCTCAGTCTGCTGTGGAGGTAGGTCCAGGATCACAGAACAGATGCCCCTACCCCCAGGGGTGCCTGCCCACTGTGAAGGGGTGGCCTGAATGCTCCTGCACACTGATCTCTGAAAGTTCTGAGATTCTTGGACACCTGTTACAAACTTCTAGAGGGAACACGTGATTCTGTCTGATCAAGTCATACTGATACCCACCTCTGGATTCCCTCTAACAATTCCAGACATGGACAGCCCAAAAGAGCCAAAAGGCCCAGGAGCCCTTTTCATAACCTAATAGAAAATATTTTTTCAATATCTTTTTGTTACATTGGATTATGACTTTTACCTGTTCTTTTTAAAAATTAGGCATTTATAAAGTTTTTATATACAAAAGGGAAATGACATTAAAATTAAATAACATTTATCATCTCAAGAAGCCCACTGCTTGTTCCTTCATTTCCCATGTTGCACCCTCAATCCTTTCTTCTCCATTCTCATTCCTCACTTTCTCACATCTCAATAACTTCATCTCTACATTTTAGTTATCAAATTGAAAAGGAGGGAAAATATTGAAAAGAAGAAATTGAGGGAAGAGCAAAAGTTAATGAAAGAAAAGATAAAGGATGCCATGTATGGTGCAAAAATGGAGAATCTGTGAAAGCAAGTGGGAGATGCAGGGTGCGCTCGCCAGGCTGACAAGACCACACGGCAGCGGTGGCTGAGGACGCAGCAGGACGCAGCAGGACCTGCTCCGAGAGCCCGGAGAAGAGCACTCCAGAGAAAACAGCATCGGAAGTATGTAACAGAAAATAAATTCCTGTGGTCAGCAACCCTTGCTTCGTAGCTCTGATCATCCATGGACAGTTGTAGCTTGATTGGAGAACAGAAGGAATCCAACTGTGTTAAGGGAAAAGGAGAAATTGTCAGGATTTTCTTCTCTTGCTCCTCACAGGTTCAGATAGGGGCACAGATAGTTTCTTTGGGCAGGACCCCATACCATGCTAGCAAAATGCTTTCATTAAACAAAACTTTCTCTTTGACATTTTCTATCAATTCCAGGCATTTATTTGTGACTATTTTACACATGAAGAGACTGAGGTTGCCACAATAAATGACACCAGATTAAGACAGGCATGCCTGTGGATGTCAGCTCTCTGGAGCAGAGTGGCGTGCAGTGAGGAGCCATAGACATAGCCAAATGTAGCAAGCTACAAGCCGGGAGCTGCCAAGGGCTGTGAAAACACAGGAGGCAATATTTAGTCTAAATGGTGCAGTTGCTTTGGAAATGTCTGGCAGTTTCTAGAAAGTTAAACACTGAATTACTGCCTGACCCAACAATTCTACTCCTAGATACACATTCAAGAGAATTGAAAACACCTTCCACACAAAACTTTGCACACAAATATTCATAATGCCATTATTCAGAAGAGCTGAAAGTGGAAACCACCCAAATGTCCACCAACTGATAAATGGATGAACAAAATGCAATCTATCCTTACAATCAGATTTTTTTTTAGCAATAGAAATGAAGTACTGATGTACACCACAACATAAATGAATTCAGAAAACATCATGCTACGTGTAAGGAGCAAGACACCTACTACACAACTCCTTTTATACACAGAACAGTCAGACCTGCAATTGCAGAAAATGGGTTAGTGGCTCCAGAGCTGGGGGAAGGATGAAATAGGATTGATTGCTAATGGGAATGGTATTTATTTTGGGGGTAATGAAAATGTTTCAAGATTTAATAGTGGTAATGGCTGTTCAACCTGGTGAATATGCTGAAAACCACTGAGTTGCACTTGTGTTTTTGTGTGTATGTATGCTGGAAATTGAACCAGGTCCTTGTACATGCTCTATCACTGAGCTTGACTTTCAGAACCCAAAAGTGTACACTTTAAAAGAGAATTGCATGGTATATTAATTAAGTCTCAAACGAGCTATTAACAAAAAAGATTTAGTCTAACTTGAGGATGAGCTGAAGACAGACCAGTCTCCTGACTTTTGCTTTCAATTTCCATATTTCCTAAACTTGAAAAATTCTAAAAGACAATGTGACACAGGAACAGGGGTGCTGTGTAGTAGAGGCTGGGGCAGTCTAAAGAACCTTTAAGGGCTGGGGATATAGCTCAGTTGGTAGGGTGCTTGCCTTGTAGGCAGAAGGCTCTGGGTTCGACCTCCAGCACTGCCAAAACAAAAACCCCCAAACAACTTTCCAGCCAATAGTTTGAAGCTGCATGTGGGGTATAGTGAGGGAAAGAAAGAACCACATATGGGACAGATGTTCCAGTTGGTAGCAGGATGACATAGCAGCCAGGGAGCTGCCTTGATTCACAACTCTCAGGGCCTGGGGGCCTTCAGTGTTCCCAAAGACATCCTTATCTCTGCCCAGCTACCCTTAGACAAAATCCCAACTCAGGGAGGCACTAACGTGAAGTCACTTGCCTTAGTCTGGCTGGCTTTCCTTAACAAGTATCTTAGTTTGGGTGGCTTAAAGGGAAAAAACACATTTATGTCGCATAGTTCTGGCAGCTGAAGTTCAAGATCAGGGTGCTAGCATGGTTGGCTTCTGGTGAGGGATCTTTGAGATGGAAAGGGAGAGAAAATCCTGGCTTTTGTGAGGTTGTAAGTAAGGGTACTAATCCTACTCACCAGGGCTCCACCCTCATGACCTAATTACCTCCCAACATCTCCATTTTCAAATACCATCACAGAGAATCAGAGCTTCAACGTATGAATTTGGGTGGACACATTCAGTCTACAGCAACTGCTTTTCAAAACCCTACCTACAACTATTTGTTGAGCAGCTACCACTGCCATCAGCTTGCTCATTTGATAGACAACATGGCAAAACAAGCTTTAATGTCCATCAACAAATAACACTGCTCAGTTGTGGAACCTCCAAAGTCAGTGCGAGGACTAAC
The DNA here is from genome assembly GCF_001458135.2 of Marmota marmota marmota. Lineage (NCBI taxonomy): Eukaryota > Metazoa > Chordata > Mammalia > Rodentia > Sciuridae > Marmota > Marmota marmota. Next base: position 491,654 of record NW_026000207.1, read on the forward strand.
CAGTCTCCAAAGCCCGACTGGACGGACCAAGGCCCTCCAGTCGTGCCCTGGCGCTTCCAGGCGTCCTTCGCGGCAGCCCCCCTCCTTCCACGGAAACGCGTCACCCAGCCGCGCCTGCGCCGGGCGGCACTTCCGCCACACTCGCGCTCGGGGCGGGACTTCCGGAGCCCACTAACAGTGGGGCGGAGTCATGCCACTTTCCTGTGAGGCCGCTGGAATCTGGGAGGGTTGGAGCGGAGCTGGGACGCCGTTCGTGGTGGGGTTTTTAAACGTTCGAGACAGTTAAAGGAAGAACGGTACGAAGGCGACGAGGCCGCTCCCGCACCGGGAGGCGGCACCCCTTCCCTGAGCCCCACGGCGGGCGCAGGGACAAGAGCACCGAGGCAGACGCCCGGGCAGTCCGCTGGGGCTCGGGGAAGAGGCCGCCTCTTCCCGCGGGCTCCGTGTCGGTGCAGGGCGGGGGGACGTGCCTGGGTTTCTGGGCTGAGGAATGGTCTTGTGGTCGTGAAGGGAGAACGTGTTGGGGACAGGACGGTCCTGCATGGCCAAGGCTTTCAGAGGAAGAGTGGGCGAGCAGTGGTTCGGCAGCAAAGGAGTGAGAAGGGAAGACGACACTCAGGCCCGAGTCGAGCTGAGGGTCCCTGGGCTCTCCAGGGTGTGTGGTGCCCGGGGGAGCGGGGCGCAGGGTTTGGTCCAGCCTGGCAGATGAGGCCAGCCGTGCCTGTGATCTCAGAGCGACATGTGCTCAGAGGAGTGAGCAGCGGAGCTGGGCTTTGAAGGTTTGGTGGGCAGAGGAAGACTTTTGCAACTGAGGGATGGCATGTGGGGCCAGAAGTGGAAAGGCGCTGGGTATCAGATTCCAATCAAGCTGGGCAGGAAGGCTTTTGCATTAGGATTTGGGCTGCCACTGCTGTTGGGAGCCCTGGGTGCCATGGAAGTTGACTTAGAAGGTTTATTCTGCAGCTCTTTGCCAAGATGAGATGTAAGGCCTGGAAATAAGGCCAGTTGTTTTGGGTTTCTATGCCCTGAGTACAGGTTCTCCCCACTCTATACCCTGGGTAAGGTCTACCAAGTAAGTAAACCTTTTTATCAAGTTGGAATCAGTGCATTGGTAGTGAGTTTTAGTTCCCCACCAGTGATGGAGTAAGGCCAGTTGCATACTCGTACCATAGGAATCATACTCGAACCATAGGTCACCTTGCCCTCTTGATCCTAGAAAACATGCATCCCACAATTTCTGGTTGTCCATTCTTATCTATAGTGCAGCCCCTGATGGTGTGTGGTTTCTCCTTTCCCAGGTTGGGAATATATGTGACTAATAAGTTGCTTGGATCTCATCTGCCTAAGTGTCATGTGTTGTGTGTTTGCCATCCCCATAACCCTAGGGGACAGTTCTGCTCTCACCAATGGGGTACAAAGGGGAATGTGAAGAGGCCAGGGAAATGCTTAGCATGGGGCCATGAGAGGGTTGTGATGGAAATGTCTGTGATGTCCAGACGTGAGGAGTGTGCAGTCTAGAGAATGGTGTGATGGCCCCAAGTGCCTGGAATTGAGACTTCTGTGACCTTGGTCATACAGAGGATTACCTGACACTAGCATTGGATGCTGCTTTGCCAAGCCCACAGTTGCATGTCTCTTTGTGTCATTGCCCTTGTGCCTGGTGGCTGAACAATCTTCGGGCCTATGAGTAGACAGTGATACCAATGACACCAGGGCCTGGTTTCTCCTCTGAGATATGGAGCTTGGAACAAGATGGGCATGGGGTAGATGAGGATGGATTGTGGAGCTTCAGGAGTGGACTGTTTATGATGTCATCTCTCCCCACCCCGGCAGGGCACTGTGACCTTTGAGGATTGGATTTCTATTTCTCCTCAAGAATGGGATCTCCTTGATGAGGTTCAAAGATGCTTGTACCCTGATGTGATGGTGGGAAAATTGGCACTTACACTTCTCTGGGTAAAGTCTTCACACCTGCTTCTGGGCTCTGAGGTAGCCTCTGCCCTTCCCTTCCTCCTCAGCAGCATATCAGGACTATAGGCTCAACTTCCTCCCCAGTTCCCTTGGTAGGTGCTTTGATTTCAGGGCTGCAGTGTGAACACTGCTCTTTTCTTGGACAACCCCAGCTTCTGTGAAGCCCATGCCTGGCTGTAGAGGATGCAGGTTGAGGGGGCTGGCAGTCACCCTAATGGGTCCCCCTTACTTCCCTCTTGCTGACAGTGGCCTTCCCATATCCAGTGCCCCATGTCTTCTAGGTACTGCTTCCCATTTATAACTAACATCTCCTCACCCTGCCTGTGCCGCACTGCTGGTACCTAGGTGCTGGCTCCTCAGTAGACCATGAGCTGTTCTTTCAGCATCCTCCCTGAAGTTCTTTTGTGATGATGTTTTCCTTTCCTGCAGGCTGCTATGTGCTGAACTAGGCTGGCTGGTGTCCCCTTGCCTCTCCTGTTTTTCTCTTACTACCTGCATCATCTGGATGCAGTGTGATTTTTTTTTTTAATCCTGGGGTGGTATGTATAGTTCATATCAGTAATTCATATCTGGGCCCTGGGTCTCACCTGTGTCTCTCCATGCTGTCTGCATGGTTCTCTAGCATCAGCTTCTTCATGTTTGGTCCTGAGGTGTGCACACATTCTTATTTGGTCCTGAGCACTGGAAGCTGTGTTGTGATGGTTTTCTTGGATATACCCACCTGCATAGCCCTGGGTGTCAGCAGCAGACAAGGTCCTGACAAAGTTATTTACAGAGGAACAAGTCGTAGGCCCTGCCTCTCCTGTGTCACACCTGCAATTGTATCTCTGGCCTCCTAAGGCTTCCCCCATTCTGTGACTGTCAGGGCCCAGTTTTGCTAAGCAGTTCATTCTTATCCTCAACACCAACTCCTTGTCCTTTAAGCAGTCTCATAGACTTGTTCCTGGGAGCATTACACATGCAAGAAATGTTTGTAATGGAGCTGTCTCCTTCAACGGCATCAATATGTATTTCATTATTTCTTTCTTTCAGGTTGGTGGTATGGAATAGAGGACGAGGAGGCAACTTCTGAGCAGAGTGTTTCTGTAAGAGGAAGTGTCACAGATTATGACTCCCAAGTCAGTTCTATCTCTCCAAGAGACCAACCTCTGTGAGATGTGTGGCCTTATCTTAAAAGACATCCTTCACTTGGCTGAGCATAAGGAAGCACACCACAAGCAGAAAATGTGCATGTGTTGAGCATGTGAGAAACAATTCTATTTCAGTACAAATTTTCAGCACAAGAATCAGCATATTGAAGAGAAGCCATTCAGAAGTGATATGGGCAGAACCTCATTTGTGAAGAACTGTAAATTCCATGAACCAGGAAGGCCTTTATACACAGGGAGGTTGGAAGTGATTTCCTGACCAGCTTGGAATTTCTCCATCAACAGTCTTCTTCCTGTGGAAAAGTCAAATAGCAAAACCAAGTATGGTGCTGCCTCTCGCAGGAGAAAGCTCATTGTAACTGGGAAGAATGTGATGAAGTGTTCATCCCCAAACACACACTTACTTGTTCAGCATTAGAGTGTCCTCACTAGAGAAAGATGTTACATGTGCAGAGAGTGTAGGGAATCCTTTACCCACAGCTCCAGTCTCATTAAATACCAGAGTACACACTGGAGAAAGACCTTATAAGTGCTCAGAGTGTGGCAAGTCCTTTAGCCAAAGCTCTAACCTCTTTCAACATTGGAGAGTTCACACTGGAGAAAGGCCTTATAAGTGCTGTGAATGCAGTAAATCCTTTAGCCAGAGCTGCAGCCTCAATAACCATTGGAAAGTTCACCCTGGATAGAGGCCTTTTGAGTGTGGGGAATGTGGGAAATCTTTATCCAAAGATCCAACCCAATCTAACATCACAGAATTCACACTGGACAAAGGCTTTTTAAGTGTAGTGAATGTGGGAAATTCCTTAGCCAGAGCTCTGCACTCCTGCAGCAGCATAGTATTCACACTGGAGAAAGGCCTTATGAACGTGGGAAATTCTTTACCTACAATTCCAGTGTTCTAAACCACCAGAACATTCACACTGGATGAAGGCCTTATCAGTGCAGTGAATGTAGGAAATCCTTTGGTCAGTACTGCAGCCTTATTCTACACCTGAGAGTTCACACTGGAGAAAGGTCTTATGGGTGCAATGAATACGGGAAATCCTTTAGCCAAAGGTCTGCACTCCTTAAACACCACACAGTTCATACTGAAGAAAGGCCCTATGAGTGCAGCAAATGTGTACTTCAACTTCAGAGACCATAGGAGAGTTCACACTGGAGAAAGGCCCTAGAGGGTCTTACGTGTGGAAAAATCTTATCCAAAGCTCTGGCCTCATTCAACACCAGATTTCACTCTGGAGTAGGCCTTATAAATGTTTTGAATATGAGAAAGCTATCGGCCAAATGCCTTTCCTCAGATACCACAAAGTTCACATGGGGAAGACACCTTAATGTCCTGGAAGTTGGGTGCTTTCTTGTTTAATGCAATGACACTGGAGGAAATCCCTTAGGATGCCATTTGCCTGAACTGAACCTGATTCATTCACACGTCCACATTAATTCCAGGTGTGGGGGAAGCTTGAAGCTTTGTGTTGCACTTCTAAACCTGTCCAGGGTCTTTGCCCAAGCGTTAGTCACCTTCAGTACTGTAACTGAAGCCGTGTGGCCTCTATCACCTGCCAGGCGCCCACAGTGTGTGTTGGTACTCCTATTGCATAGAGAAGTGGTTAGTCTTTGCTTTCCCAACCCAGAGCAGGATTTGTGAGATGACAGCATTCACTCCCAACGTGTTAAGGTCTGGGTCTGACTCAGGTTTGGCCCCAAAGACCTGGTTGAGTCCTGCTTGTGAATTAAAAGATAGACTACGTTTTCCAGAGATATTGTCTTTCATGACCAGTGATGAGTTTTGTGGCCTTTACCTGACCAACCTGAGGAAAAACCTGCCTCTTGTTTCTCTGCTTTGTGTGATGATAAATTTCTTTTTAAAAAAAATTGTTTGTAGATGGACACAATACCTTTATTCGCTTATTTTTATGTGGTGCTGAGGATTGAACCCAGTGCCTCACACATGCTAGGCAAGCGTGCTACCACTGAGCTATAACTGCGGCCCCAATGTCTTATCTCTTAAGCCACCTTTAATCTTGGGAGCCCTATTCACTTTATTGAGTGATTTGAAAACAGTAGAGTTCTGTCATAATGAAAGCAGCAGCAGCATTTGAGAGCATTCTACATGTATGCCTCAGGGTATTATGGCAGAAAGTAATTCTTCTGTTTGGGCCTGATTTGTGTTTCTCCCCAAGCCTCCAAGGAAAGCACCATGGACCTAACTTACAGCCTGGCTACTGTGGTACTTTGTGGCTTCTGAGCTCACTTGGGAGGTGTGACTGTGAAATTTCAGTACAGTGTGAAATTTGTTCACAGGTGTTATTGTGTGATTCCCTTGAGAGAAATCTCTTTCCCTCGTCCTGCAAAGGAGCCATGAGTCCTAGGATAGCACCAATAGTTGCAGTGTGGGGCAAGGGACCGTGATTGTTACATGAACACTGGATTAATAGGTAGTGGAAAGGGGAAGGAGCAGGTTGAGAGGGTGGGGTCAGGGCCAGTGACAGAGGGGATGGGGCACTGGGATGCAGCTCAATGGCTAATGACACCATGGGGCTGTAATGGCTGGAGGGAGGGACAAGGGTGATGGGGCATTGCTTTTCAGGGCCTATCACCCAATCCAAGATGGCCTCTTACAGCTCTCTTCTCTCTCTGTTTCTGTGTAGGCATGGTGTTCCAAGCCATGTTTGCTCAAGCCCTCGGGGCCAGGCTGGGGCATGGTGGAGTCCTTCGAAATATGCTTGTTTCTCCCACATATGTGGTCCTGTTGAGACCCTCAGTCTTGGAGGGAGCCCAGTCACCAGGACTTTCTGTTTGGCAGTTTCTGCCCTAGAAGGGCTACTCCCCTGTCCTAGGTCCAAATGAGAAGTTACCGTTGTGCCTCCCCACCTTCATCTTTTGGAGTCAGCACTTTGCCCATGTGTGGCTTGGATGGATTACTTCTCTCCAGGACATACCTGGACCCAGGGTCACCCTGGGCATATAAGCAAGATTGGAGGTGTGGGAGTCTCATGATTGTACTGTCTGCATTTGAAATGCAATCTTTGAGGCAGGGAAGGATTCTGAACGAGCATTTGACTAGTCTGATAATTCAGTGACAAATTGGGGAGAAAGCACAGAGATCTAGTTCCCTGAGTTTGCTTGTTTTTGCTAACATCACAGTTGCTATCTGATGTGGCCTCAAGGATGAGCTGGTACTTGACTTAGCCTTAGACTGGGAGCAGACATCTGAGCAGAATAAACTTGGTGAGCAGTGGGAGGAGATGTCCCTGAGCCCTTGGCAGCAGAGACAGCAGCTTTGGAAGCCCCAGTCTGACTTTACTCACCTGGCAGAACACACTTGCTGATACAGTGAGGCCTCTGAGTCACATCTGGATGAGGCCATTAAAAATTGTTGACAAGTGGCCCAGTCACCAATTTCAGTGACTCCGATGACACAACGGTAGCCAAACAGCACCCAGCTTTCAATGCCATAGTTAAAGAATAAGCAACATTCTTGGCACGAATCTGATTTCTTTACTGAAAATGCACCTTGTCACCATTCAGTTGCCAGGAGAAGGTGGCTGCCAGCCTTCAGAGAACCTGAAAGTTCAGACTGGAGCTCTGAGAGAGGCTGCCTGTTCAAGTCTACTAAGGAGCAGTGTTGTCCTGCTGGAAGGAGAATACTCCCTGGACCTCACTGGGCCATGGTTGTGTGAATCAGCAGAAAGCAGCACTTTCCTAAGCAAAATAGGAAGGAAATAGAGAATAGAGTATGAAGCAGATAAACAAAAAACATATCAGAATGGGAAACCAGCAGTTTGTATAGCAACAGTGACACTGGGCTCTTCATCAATAGTGAAGAATGGCAAGGAGATGAAGAGAGTCACTGTCCCTAATAATCTGCCCAGTGGACTCCTGGTCATTGCTTAAGTAGAAAAAAATGGATTCTGAACTGGATAAATTTTTAGATTCCACATTCCTTTTACTTTCTTGACCTTCTCAAAGAGGATACCATGCTGATTTGAATTGTGTGCCAGGAGCTGCAGTGTGATGCCTCAGAAGTGGGAAAGAAAGCTGGTTGGAAGAATTCATCTGGTTCTTAGCAGTCTTTCTCATTTTTGCACATAACTGAAAGTGGCCATCACAAGGGATAGAATTCTAAGTTGAGGAAGATGAACTAAAGACCAGAAAAAACTTATTTTTAGGTGTGACTATGCATCAAAACATTAGAAGTAATGCTTGGTGCAGTGGTGCACACCCATAATTCCAACTACTCAGGGGCTGAGGCACGAGGATTGCAAGTTCAAGGCAAGCCTCAGCATAATTTGTTGCATAATAAGCAACTTAATGAGACCCTAGATAGGCATGTAGCTCAGTGGTAATGTGCCCCTGTGGTCAATTCACAGTGCATGCGCACGCACGCGCGCGCGCACACACACACACACTTTCTAAACACATAGTTTGAGTAAATTATACCTCAAACTATTTTAAAGATATAAAAAAGCTTCTTATTCATTTTACTATATTTCATTATTTTCTATGCACTTGAGCTTTTTTTGTGCCTACTATATAAATATGGTAGAAACAATACATTGGTGTGCTACTGATAACTTTCTCAAATTCCATGTTCTGCAGTGACATCATGTGACAAATGGAAATTAGCCATGATGGGAGATTTTACATCAAGGAATGTGGCAAAAGATTCAATGAATTATCTAGAATTAGAAAATGCTGGAGAATATGCTAATAATACAAATTGAACTTTAAAATATATGTAGATGTGATCATTGCATTGTGTATAAGGCATATACACAAAATTAGGCACTACGCATTCAGGATTGCAGTTAAAAATTCACATTATTGAAGCATAGGGTCTAACATACATCTTTGTATTTTTTTTCTATCAACTTATTTGTTGATAAAAGGGAATATAGCTAAAACTCATTTTTAGTTATACAAAAGTTATGAATATATTTTATCAAAAACATTCTGGTTGTAAATAAAAAATGCTCAGTATAATAAAACACCAGGGAAATGGTACTAAACTACATTATTACACTGCTACACATTTACTCTTAAAAAACTAACCATATCCAGTGGATATGAAGAACCAGAACTCTCATACACTGCTCATAGGAATCCAAAGAAAACAAGCATGTGAGATCAGAGTTCAGCAATTCTTAAAAGGTTATACATTCACCTACTCTGTGACTCAGGCATTAACACAAGAGAAATTAAACACATCCTTGGAAAAGTGTTTGCAGCAGCTTTTATTTGCAATAAATCTAAAACTTGTTGTAAACAACCAAAATATCTATGACCAGATGAATAAATAAAAAATAGGTTATAGCCATATAACCTCATACTTCTCAGCAATAAAAAATATCCAGACATCCTCATGTTCCTGTTGATGGGCAGAGTCACAGCTTTGGGGACAGGAGTACCCAGTGTTTCTTCTTTGCAGCAAAGCCACAAACCTTTTTCCTTTCTCTTAAAAAACAAAAATCTCACTCATATAAGCAATACTGATAAATCTCATATATGCTGTTTGAATATACCCAGGGGAAAAAGCATGAGAACTTAAAATGATTTCAATAACATACAATTCCAGGATATGAATGAATCTATTGTTGTACAGGTGAAAGTCTGAATTTGTTTTTGAAAAAATCAGGATTGACGATGTTGACTCCATCACCTTTCTCCTCATGCCCTGGGGGACCTCTTGCCTCAGTGGTAACAAACATAGCTAAGAGGTGAAGACTGTTTCCTCTGGACTTGGCAGGAATACTGCCTGCTCACAGAGGCCATGTAAGTGGACCAAGATCTCCCTTCTTAGAATCCTTAATTTCCTGTCTGCACAGTACAGCCTTGAGATGAGCAGTCTCTGACAATAACTTCAGCTACACAAGATACGGTCCTAAGTATTTCTGACCTGCTCATCTTTCATAGCCAGAGTGACTAACATTGTGGATACCCATGTAAAAGAGGCACCAATCAATTTGTGATAGTCTCTTCCACTACCTATTAATCCAGTATTTCTGTTAACAACTATAATCTTACAGCTTGTGATGCTATCCTATGGAACTCAGAATGTCAGGGCATACAGATCCATGCAGGGCCTGACAAACAGGAACCCCAGCCAATACTGAGCTTGAGGCAATATCCCTTTGAAAAGGAAAATAAGTTCATGTTGCTCTCAGAAGCATCAGATTGTCACTACCTCTCCCGACTTCAAACAGCGCCCTGCAGGTTTTCCTGGAAGCCTCAGGCAGCAATACAGAAGGCCCAAGCCAGAAAGAGCTGTATTCTGCCATCATTCCACTACCCTCCCTAGGGACACAAAGTTTGGGATCCCAACAAACTTGTTCACCCAAAAGATCCCAATTGTTTTTAAAGAACTACATTCAGTAAATAGAATTCCCCCAAATAACTGGTGCCTCAACCAATAAAGATTTTATTATCAGACAACCGGAGCAATGAGACACAGGTGGTTCCCACACTTGGTGATTCTGTGGTAGGAAAAATTCCATCAAGAGTCACATGAAACCAACAATATTTCTGAAAAAGGTCCACCTTCCTAAGTCAACAGCACAGTCCTTGTGGCATGGACTAACTCATCAGAGAGAAATAGATGAAAAGGGGATGAATGCTTAGCCTACGTACAGATCCTTTTCACAGACGGGAGAGCCCTGTTTCACTGGGGTGGGTGAATGGTGCATACTGTGGGCACCTTCCAGCAGGTAGAGTTAAGCTTTCAGTGGCATGAATTTGGCACGGGGCCCAGGCAGGTTAATGAGTGCAGCCTATCTCCCACATACCTGGAATGTGAGTGGATGCTTGGATGTATGTGGTCCTATTCAGGCAGTGGCACCACCAAAACCCTTCAAGAACTGGTATAATGAACAATAACATATCCATGCACATCAAAGGTATATTTCTCATATGAACTTTGTGGTATCCACTGAGATAAGGCTTTCAGCTGAATGTTTTCTCAAGTTCACTGTTCTCACAAGGACTTTTCTAAGGTGAATTTTCAAGTTTGTAGAGATTGGATCTTCAGCTAAAGTGTTTTCCATATTTCCCACAGGCCTTTATCGAGTATGAATTCGCCTGTGTTTAATGAGGCTAGAGCTATGGCTGAAGGATTTCCCACATTCGTTGCACTCATAAGGTCTTTCTCCAGTATGAACTCTCTTGTGTTTAATGAGACTGGAGTTTTGAGTAAAGGATTTCCCACATTCACTGCACTCATAAGGCCTTGAACCAGTATGAACTCTCTGGTGTTTTTGGAGACTGGAACTATAGGTAAAGAATTTCCCACATTCACTGCACTCATAAGGCCTTTCTCCAGTGTGAACTCTACGATGCTGAAGGAGTGCAGAGCTCTGGCTAAAGGATTTCCCACATTCATTGCACTTAAAGGGCCTTTCTCCAGTATGAACTCTCCTGTGTTCAATAAGGCTGGAATTTTGACTGAATGATTTCCCACACTCACTGCATTCATAAGGTTTTGATCCACTATGAACTTTCTGGTGCTTTATGAGACTCGAATGATATGTAAAGAATTTCCCACATTCACTGCATTCGTAAGGCCTTTCTCCAGTGTGCACGCTCTGGTGTTGAAGAAGTGCTGAGCTCTCACTAAAGGATTTTCCACATTCACTGCACTCATAAGGCCTTTCTCCAGTGTGAACTCTCCGATGTTTGATGAGGTTGGACTTGTTGCTAAATAATTTACCACATTCCTCACATTCATGAGGTCGCACTCCAGTGTGAACTCTCCGGTGCTGAATGAGGCTAGAGCTCTGCCTAAATGATTTCCCACACTCCCCACACTCATAAGGTTTTTCACCAGTGTGAACCCTCCAGTGGTCATTGAGGCTATAGCTTTTGCTAAAAGATTTCCCACACTCACTGCACATATAACATCTTTCTCTAGTGTGGGTTTTCTGCTGCTGCACAGTTGTGTGTTCATGGCTGCATGTCTGTATGTATTCTCTATAGTCAAAATGAGTTTTTCCGTTGTGACAGACAGTCCCCAAATTACTTTTGCCACTTGACTGTTCCTCAATGCAAGTGGCTGGTTGATGGAGAAATTCTGAGCTGGCCAGGAAGTCCTTCCCAACTTCTATGCAGGCAAAGGGTTCCCTTGATTCATGGAATTTGTACCTCTTCATAAATAAGGCTCTTCCCACATTGCTTTTGAAGGGTTTCTCTCCAAAGCGATGATCAATGTCTGCAGAGAAATACAACTGTTTCCCAGATGCCCCACATCTGTACAGTTTCTGCTGACAATGTGTTCCCTGTTGGTGATGAGTTATGTGCAAAATGTCTCTCAAGACCAGGCCATACATCACACAGGGAGGAGCCTTCTGGGGAGACAGACCTTCATTTGAAGTCCTTACTTGGGACACATCTTCTAAAGAAATATCCTGCTCAGAAAGATCCTCCTCATTCTCCATTCCATGCCAACAATCTGAAAGCAAGAAATGCTAGTCAAAGTGCTAGTGGGAAGGGGCAACTGCTACAAGCCAAGGAGCAAATCCATGGGATTGTTTATAAGACAAGGGAGTTGGGTTCTGGTTGAGAATGAGGGGCTCAGCAATAGTGGGTTATAAAGATGACAGAATGGGGGAGAGTTGATTAGGCAAGGGACACACCATGTGATGTGACAGAAAGAGAAGAGGGAGAATTTGAAACTTTATCCTCTGCAAACAACTTCCTGCATAACCTTCTCTGCTGATGATACCTAAGTGCTGTATGGAATGGTGTATCCAGGCCCAAGAAAAATATATGCCTTTAGTAGAGCAGCTGGCCTTTACGGACAGTTTAAGGATGTATGCTTATTTCATGACACAATATATAAAGGCCAATGTTGGAGAGCACTGTAGAAGTGGGAGTTCAGAAATGTGTAAATTAGCTGCAGGCTGGATATGAGAGTAGAAGTGACAAGTAATGGAGCTGACAAATTAAAAAAGTATCAAAATGACAACGGAAAAACAGAAATGAGCTCCAGCCACTGGCACTGGCACCAAAACACTAGTCAAACAGAATATATATCTGCTACGATGCGAGCACAGCTTTCACATCATTTTCTTAACCTGGGCAGTCTTCCTCTCAGTTCCTCTTGATGTTGTTTGTGAACCAATGAGGACTATTTACCTCAATTCCAAAATGATACAAAAACATGGCACTTAGGGATACAAGTACTAAGGGAAAGATGGGAAACAAGAGCAGCCAGCATTGACCCAGAAAAAATTTAGCACACGATAGCCCAGAGAAATAAAACAAATATTAGAAAGAAAATTTCAAAGAAAGGTCTTGTAAGAATAGTACAGTCCCTGTAAGTATGAGCATTTCAGTGGCATGATCCCTGGTACAGGCAGTCATAAGGAAACATTGGTTAGAAGAAGGAAGCAGAACCTGGCGCACATAGAGGTGTCAAAGCTGGACAAAGACATCGAATCATGGAGAGGGAAAGAAGGCAGGATGCAGCAATGTGACTGCAAGACTTCTGATCCCGAGTCTCCTTGTGAGGCTACAGGGAAACAGAGTTGGGGATGCTTAGGCAAAGAAAAGCAGTACACATCTCAATCCTACTAACCACAGAACCTACCCAGGGAGCAGAGGGAAGTAGAGCCAATGGTCCTGTGTGAGGACAGACCTGCCTCTCAGAAAAAGGGCGAGAAAACAGACTTGCTCGGGGCTCATGGGTGGGTGTCAGGAACTTACCCAGGGAAGTTATAAGGGCCAAGTTCTCCACCATCACATCACGGTACAGGCATTGTTGAGCCTGGTCAAGGAGATTCCATTCTTCACAAGAGAAGTGTATGGCTACATCTTCAAAAGTTATATTGCCCTGCCATGATGGAAGAAAATCAAACCACAAATAGTCCCTTCCCTGAGGACACACAATCCATTCCCCCACATATTTATCTCATGCCCATTCCATGCCCAAGCTTCCAATTGCCACTGTACTCTTATGGGTTCACTGATCACCAGGCACAGCATCAACAACAGGAAGGTGGACAGATAACTTAGCTAGGGACCTGGCACAGAAGTATCTGCCCTTGCCCCTTTGTACCCAAGATCATGTCAGTCTCAATACAGGACCCCAGGACAGTCAGAGTTACTTGCTGTCCAAGTGCACATCATTCTTTACACTACACAACCCTCATAACTAGAGATACCAAAGTCCCATGGACAAAACAACTTCACTGTCCTACACCTCATCTTCCTGATTTCCTTACCTCCTCTTCACACCATTGGTGGAGGTAAATTCTCACCCTAGGTTATGGGGATGACCAAACATACAATATCTGATACTGGATAGATTAACGACAATCCTTGTAGAGGACAATGTATATCACTTAGGACTACATAGAGGTATGGTCCAGAAAAATTGAACCAGGGGCTGTGGGATGCAAATTTTTTAGGACCAAAAGGGTAAGATACTCCCTGGTCCCCTCAATTGATATGTTTGGGTAACTACGTGGGCTGGTAAGGAGGTAAAATCTGCTACAAAGGAATAAGCAGAAATTATGTCTGGTCCCCTTCATATAAAGAATTGTCTATGTGGAGATATTATTAGCTGGAGAAGAGTGAGGACAGGAACTTATATTCAGTTTACTTGATATCATCCGAATTTCACCAGCTGTCAAGACACCACACAATACTTGTAAAGGCACACAAGACTCTCAGTATACTTGACAAATATGAACAGGATCAAAAACTGCCCTGCACTTCTCATAGTTTCCACTAGTGGTGGCAGACAAGGTTATATTAAGTCCCCTGCCTGGCTCCAGTTTTTGCCCCAGACTTAGCCACACTGGCCATGTGTTCATCTCAAATACTCATGACCCTACTCTACTCATGTCTGTACCAGATATCCAACTTTTCTCTATATACCTAACACTTTAAGATCTGCTCCACTCTTCATTGAACCCCAGGCAAGTGACTATCACAGACAGATGTGATTACATCTGCCCCTGGCTTTATCTTCCAGGCAGAATGAAACACTAGGCCCCACTAAAGTCACTACCTAAAATCCTAGCAATTTCATAGATTGGACACCAAGTCCAGCCAAAGTGTCATCTTGCCTCAAATATACCTACACCTCGCAACCATCCCACATCCATTCCTCCGGTGAAAGCCTATGCTACTTGCAAAACATCCTGTTTGCTACCTCCTACTTTCATGGCCACTCACCTCCTTTACCTCTATTCCCATAATGTATTTGTAAAGCCTATTGCCATCAACTGGAAACTGAACCAAGAGGCACTGTTCTTGGCTGCATCCAACCCTGCCAATGCCCCCTATGCCTTCCACCATGAATCCTCAATGTGATTCACAGCTCACTAACTTTAGTCCACAACAACCACATTTTGGATGTGTCCACTGTCAACCACTTACCAGATTTCCACATCAGTGTATTCAGCTCCCCACTTAATTCTGCCTCTCTGGTGGAAACATCTCTACACTCTTAACATAGCCAAATCAAAACTCCTGATGTCCCAGTGAATATTATTATTAATACCATCTTCTCCATCTCAGTTAATTGAAACTGAATTCCCTCAAAAACTACAGGATCATTCCTGAATCCTGTTTCCTCAATGTCCAAATCAGAAGTTGCCTTTTAAAAGAACTTCACATCCAAAATGTAATCTATAACGGTGGTCCATTAGCCTCACCTGGAGTATGGCCGGAGCCTCCACCCTGATCTTCCTTCTCCCTCAACCCCTGTCTGTTCTCCACTCTGCAGGCGATGGAGACTAGTCAGACTTCTGACCCTAACTTCCCGCTGCCTGCAGCACAGTCACCCAACTTTCCAGGCACATCACAATCCCTACCCGCGGCTTCCTGAACATTCCCAGGTCAGGCTCCCCTCCACTCATCCGCAAACCTCCAGGTGTCAGTTCCAGGGAGGACCTCCATAAGGTCCTGGCGTGGCCTTAGGACCCTAGGCTTGGAGTTTATCCAAGGTCCCACACCCAAGAACTAGAAAAATGTCACTGAAGTCACACGACGCAGGAGGCAGCAGCAGGCTGGCGGGGCGCATGCACTCCCCGAGGAGGTTCCTTAAGCCCGTCTGGGCCATGGAGCCACGAGAAGGGGCAGCCTGACTTCTGGGATGGCGGAACGCCCACCCTCGCACCCCGCCTGGCCCTGAAATGGGGTGGCCGGGCTGGCTGCCTCCCACCTCGTGCTCACGGCCGCGGGACCAAGAAGTACGCCCCGCGCCCCCAAGAGCTCGTCGCCCTTCCACCGGTTCCTCCTGTGAAGTCGCTTCAGAGAAACGTCTGAAACCCAACAGACGGCGAGGCCTCTAAGCCCGCGGCGCGCGCCCCGGCTGGTCACTCCGGCCCGTCCCCACAGGACAAGGCGGGCCGCGCATACCCCCGCCGAGCCGCGGCGCTCACCCGCGCGGGGTCCCCCGGAGCGGCCGCCGCCATTGGACTCTCCCCCGGCGGGCGCGGTCACGGCGGCCCCAGGACTCTGCGCAGGCCCGCGGGGCGCCCTCCTCCCCACCGGGCGCTGGTGGACACATCCGAGCAACCGCAAAATGGCCGCCTCCTAGGAAACGCCGGAAGTCCCGCCCTCCCGTTGTGCGTTCATGGAAACGCCCCCTTCCTGAGCTGTCATTGGCTCAGGCGTAGCTGCACAGTGCAGAGCCTTCTGGGTAATGCAGTTTCCTAGCTCCAGAGGTCACGCATAAGGGTGGTGATCATTTGGAGTTCAGGCTAAGCTCCAGGGACCAACACAGAGGAAAGGACTCCTCCCTTCTGAAAGCAGAAGGGGCAGTTGCTAAGGAGTCTTGTCTGCAGCTGGTAGCCCAAGTGTTTAGAAACTTAAAATTTTAAACTCTGTTAATGTTTATAGCAGCTCAATTCACAATAGCTAGACTATGGAACCGACCTAAGTGTCCCTCAATAGATGAATGAATAAAGAAAATATGGTATATATACTCAATGGACTATTACTCAGCTTTAAAGAAGAGTGAAATTATGACATTTGTCAGTAAATGGTTGGAGTTTGAGAATATCATGCTAAGCAAAATAAGCCAATCCCATAAAACCAAAGGCTAAATGTTTTCTCTAATATGCAGAAACTAATTCACAATAAGGTGGGGGGCACTAGGGAAGAATAGTGTTACTTAGGTAGAGGGAAGTGATAGGAGGGGAGGGGATGTGGGGATAGGAAAGATAGTATATTGAAACAATCATTATTACTTTATGTATATATGTGACTGCATCATCAATATGATTCTACAACACGTGCACTCAGAAAAATGAGAAATCATATACCATCTATGTATATCAAAGTGCATTCTACTGTCATGTATAACTAATTAAGACAAATTTAAAAATTAAAAAAAAAAAACTCAGTATGCACCTAGAAGTCAAATTTATTATTTCAGATGCTCCCAAAAGTTATGGATCCAAATACATATTTTATAGAGTCATTCACACAGAGAATGTGTGCCCTCCTAGGGAAGCTTAATAAAAATTATTGTATTGCAATTAAAATGCTTCATCCTGAAGCACTGAAGTCAGTTGGTCAGCTTGTGTGCTTTCTGTTAGGGGCAAGAATGAAAATAAAGAGTGGGGCTGGGGATGTGGCTCAAGTGGTAGTGTGCTCACCTGGCATGCGTGTGGCCCGGGTTTGATCCTCAGCACCACATACAAACAAAGATGTTGTGTCTGCCAAAAACTAAAAAATGAATATTAAAAAATTCTCTCTCTCTTTAAAAAAAAAAGAGTGGCATAGACATGCCTCTATATGATAGAGGAGGAATTTGAGGCCACACTGAAGCAGTAGTACAAAAGTGGATTTGACTGTGGCTTGCACAGAAAACATCTTTCCTGCCTACACAGTCAGTAAACAGTGTCCAATTCATTGAGAAATGCTTTTTTCCACTTAAAAACTCTTACTTGAGATCTGAGACATAGTCACTTCCTTTCAGAAATCTAAGATCAATCTCAAAAAAATAAAATAAAATAAATGCTCTTTTGCTAAGGGAAAATGAGAGATGTGGTGCTTTTTAAGAGGGTCAGTGAGCATACATTTGAAGGAAGTGAGGGATGAGCTATGTGTGTATTTTGGAATAAGTTGCAGGTAGAAGAAGCAGATGAGTAGGTGGTCTATGTGGTGGAGATTTCACAGGACTATGTAGCAGTGGAAGGCTTGAGACTCCACCCTACTGAGCCTTTATCTGCCTTGTCCATTGCAGAGACATTCAGGGCATGTGGCTTAGAATCCTTGGCTTTGGCCCTTGGGACCTGCACATGTACACTATTGTGTGCGCTAGCCCTGGAACTAGACATCATCACCTTTCCTACTGCAGTGATTCTCCTAGTTTGATTCCTGGATGTTTGCCATCAATGTCACTAGCAGACTCATGGGAAATACACATTCTCAGTTCTGAACCCAGACCCAGTGAATCAAGAACTCTGTGAGTCAAGTTCAAATGTCAATTCACTGAAAAGATTTTTATTCATTTAATAACTCTTACTTGCTATCTGAAACACACTTTCACCAGTTTTTAGATTATTTTGTTGAGCATTTAGTAAATTTTATTTTTTCTGATGTGATTCCTGCAGAACCAGGTGCCTGAATTTCTGTAATTAGCAGTAATTCTGTATAAAGCTGCAAGGAACAAAAGTGATCTATTACATATTTGTTTTTCTAATAAGTTTTTCAATTGTTTATTGAAAGGATACTACACTATATAAAATTATACAATGGAATGTCAAAGTCTCAGATATGTCTACATTCTGTGTAAAAATGTTAGTAGTATTGTGTCCACACATGGATCCATTTCTCTCTCTGTGTATCCATATTGTTAAATGAACAGGAGGTCATTAGTCTGAGATTGTCTCTCTACTCTCTACATATAATAAACTGCAACCTAACTTAATACACAAACAAACCAAAAACCTAAGCTACAGGTATCACAATGGCCAATCACATGCTGTTGGGTTTTATCCAATCATACCAGTCAAGCAACTCATCAGACTATGCCTGAAAAAGGCCAACTGGCCTACTAGAGCCAACAGGGACTTCTTTACTGACCTATGGAAGCTCACAGCTCACACTGCTAGGGAGAACCCTCTGAACTCATTCTACTAGTTCAGGGCCTGCTCCACTCATGAATCTTTATATCATCAAATAAGCTGCTTACTTTAATTTGTCTAAAGGTTTTCTTTCAGCAATACATTCAAATATGTCTACATAAAATGATTTTCTTAGTAAAAAATAAATCATATTTTATAGCTTTTTACTTTACTTTTCTTGCTAGAAGAAGAAATGTTGGAAAACTTAAAGCTACTTTCTCATTTTAGACCTAAAACATCCTTATTTACAAACTTAGACCTAAATCTGCCTCTTTTAAAATTCTGCTTTGTATTTCATTATCTGCTTGATCCATGTGGGCCAGCTGAAAGCGAGAAGCCAGGTCCAACATAATGGTCCCCCAGGTCTCCCTAAGATGACCTTTCAAGGCTCCAGAAAACTCCATGGGTGTCTTTTGCCCAAGCTGTTTCTTATCAGAGCTTCCTGGGACAAAGTATGCCTAAATGTAAGCCTGGAGACCGGGACCCTGTTCCCACATTTAGGTTCAGCCTTGGTGTCTGTTGTGATGTCTAGGACCTGCAGTGGGGGCCTCATCATCCTCATCGTGTCCTGCCATGTTGATCAGTCTCAGGTGGGATGCAGTGCCTGGGGACACTTCTCTGGACATGACCTCTGATGTGAGGGTGAGGGTCTCAGCCTCTACACTGATGGAACCCAGAGAGCTGGCCTAACAAGGAAGGCCTGCTAAGAAGATGAAATAACAGGACTGACTATGATCATCTCAGGCCTTAGCTCTGAGCTCAGGTGCCTCCACCCTCTGTTATTTGGGCTCCTCTCCTCTGTGCAGGCCTCTGTGTTGTCTATCATTCAAGATCTCAAAGAAGCTGCTTCAAATATTTTAGAAAGTTTTGTAGTTATGCATAGAAGGAGTATAATTCAGCGAGCTAACTCAATTTCAGATATCTATATTAGTATATATTTTTGTGTTGTTCTCAGTGGTACATGTTAAATACATTTAATAAAATGTAAAGTTTGAGATATTTTGATATTATAAAGGTTTAAAAATTCTGTTCATTAATCAAAATGTTTTCATCATGTTTTCCCTTTTATGACCAGTGCTTCATGCAGTGTAATATCATTACAGTCAGTGAACAAGAGCTACAGCTCCCAAATTCTAGATAAAGTAGAATAGTAGTATCACAAGTCTCTCCATTTCAGTGAGCCTAAGCTTGTATATTCTTAATTAACCCAAGTCATATGTACAGATGCCAAAAAGTAAGAACCACTGGTGTATTCACTTTTCAAAATAATACCCAGCCTATCTGTTCTGCATTAGTGCCTCAGATGATGAACATACTACAAATACTGATATAGGATATAGTTATAAATAATACAGGAAAAACATATCATACATGTGAATTGGCAAAATACATATTATTATATGATATATAATACAACTACAACATATAGCATAAATAATACAATAAAAATTATCTGATAAAATTGAGTGTAATTTGTGTGTGTGTGTGTGTATGTATATGTGTACACACACACACACACACACACACACACACACTAACCTCAAGTATTCAAGAGAGTGCCTTAAATTCCCAAACTGAGTTCCAAGTATTGTCAACAGGACAGAGCCTGAACTCATTGAATGAGTCACTACCGAGCTACAGTGGCAGAACTTGCTTGAAATATGGTTTCTGGAACTTGTCAAAAATCCTCGATCTGGCTTTCCCCAGGAAGCTGTTCCCAGACAGGTGATTAAGTGGAGCCACACTTCTGGAAACCCACCTGCAGGAGAGTGGCAAGAGGAAGCTGCAGGCCACTGGGTCTTGCTGAGAGATCCTCACTCCAGGCAGTAGACCCAGTGGAGAAACCTGAGGCCTGCAGGAGCCTGTGTCGGTCAAGTCACCCACACCTGGAAGTAGGACTGGAAAAGTCCAGTGCTCTTCAAGGGCCTTTCTGGACCATCACGAGAGCAAGCCAGACAATGACTTTTTTCTTCTAAATCCTTGAACTTAACTTTCATTTGTTATCTCATAAATGTCTAATATCTCCACCGAAGATCATAACAAATCATATTAAATATCCTTATATAATTATTCATGCTATGTTATTTTATGGGACAGAACAAGATCAATAATTCTCTTAAACACAAGGTATCACACACTTCCAGCAGAACATCTTGAACTTACTACTCACTTATAAATTGGGAAAGTAAAACTGGTTTTCTGGAAAGAATAGGAATATTTCAGATGTATAATCAGTTGCAAAAGATATAAATTTCTTTCTCCAGTAGGAAAAGTAAAACTGAGAGGCACAGGCATCATTGCTTGTTAGCATAAAGTAGCCAAATGTCTGGAATCATGAAGCTGGAACAAAAGAGGGGAGCAGCAGAAACTGGATTGGATTCAAAACAGGAGAAATATAAAGAGTTAAATGGAGAAGAGGAGAAAAAATAGACCACAGAATTCACCAGGGCCACAAAGGTGATATATATATGGTGCAGAGACCACAAATTGCCAAAAATCCTGTGACGAATTTAGAGAAAATTACCTTTTCCCCCAGCAAGAATAAGAATAAGAGTGTAGAGGCATAGGGTTCTTACTGAAGAAGGGGTTAAAAGTGGATATACATATTTTTACAAATGCAAAGATGCTTATCACCCATAGTCTTGGACTATCAAAAATGATACATAAAGTACCAGGATGGAAAACAATGAGTGGACAGAAACGAAGTTACACACCAGGACCAGGATGGCCTGGGTGACTCTGAGGACACTCCAGGGGAGCAGTGGGCACTGTGAATATACTGGACTTGCCTCTTGTGCATGAGAAGGATGCTTACCTTGGAGCCATAGACCCAAACACAGAATAGCAGTGAAGCAGAGCATGGACACATACAGTGGAGTTGCACTAGTGCCAGAAACAACCCCAAACAGTACCCCAAATTGAATCTCTTAGTGATATTTTTGCTGATATGAGGGCCAGTCACCATTATGGTGATCACCATGTGTAGAAGCAGAGGCACAAGCCAGTTAGGTGGACAGAGGGATCAACAGACTTGGCAGCTCTATGTTTAAGCTCCATCCACCTGGTGCTGCTGGGGCTGATTACAACTGCTGGAAGCAACTTAGGAGGCAGGTGGTGTACAGAGACATCCCTTGGGCCACTTGATAAAGATAGATGGCAAGTTTACATCCAATGCCACCCGAGAAATACTTCCACCCAGACTCTATCACTGTCTGAGAAATTCTTCTTGAGATAATAGTCAAGAAGTTGGTCAAAGTTAGTGCTTTACAGTCAGGTCTTTGGGCATCAAACTCTTTCCACTCAATAAAATAAATAATGAAATAGAAGTGAGGAATTGCCAAGATTCCCACTGTAGTCTGGAAGAAGACAACTCCCACTGTTAATTCCCTGAGAATCATTCTCTTATCTGTGAAGGGAAGATAAATTTATTAGGGTTCAAAGACCCTGAGAGAAAACATAAAGTATGTGTTGCTTTTATTAAAGTAGCTTAAAACAAATTTTCATCACTTTATTATATTTATAAATCTTTCCCACTGATGAATGTATTCTAAAGCTTTGTTTTTTTTATATTAGTAGATGCCTTGTGTTGAGCTTAGAGGTACATCTCATATGTGTTTAATAAAATTTAAATGTTTGAGATATTTAAATATCATCAAGTTTTAAAAATTTGCTCCATTAATATGTTTCTTTCATTTATTTAAAGCACTTTGCATCTCTGTGACTAATTTATAGGCTCATTAAAAAAAAGCCTAATTTCACTTAAAAATAATTCAGTGTGACATGTACAATTTGATTATAATACTTGTTTAACATCCTTTCATAAAATATTTTTATAAGATTCGAGGATTGTTTGAAGCTAGGATGTTGAAACAGGGTATTCATCTTTTTTAAAGTCAGAAATAACTTTACAATTGTTATCAAAACTGTAAATTTTCAAAGGTGTAACTGTGTAGACAATATGATGGGAAATTAAAATATGGCAAAATATTACTAAATAACTTTTATTTTTGAAATCTGTTGTACAATTTGTTAAATTTAATTAGCTGAATCAATTGTATTTAATGTACAAATTGGACACTTACTAAATATGGGAAATAAATATAAAAATATTGCACTGTAATGTCAGCTTATCAATTCAAAGATATTTTTCAGATTTCAAGGAATTAAAATAAAAATATGGGGAACTCAACAATCAGTATAATTTTTAGAAAAAAAATTAAAGATTAAATAAATGAAGAGATGTGCCATATCACTCTATGTGGAATCTTATTATCATAAAGCCAATGTTTTACAAATAACTGAAGTTCTAATTAATGTCCAAAGGAACTTAAATAGTTAACCACTGCTTTTGAAATTAACCCAGCTTAGATCTGAAAAATTTGGAAAAGAAATTGGAGAAAATATGTACAAATCACATATTTGATAAAGCATTCATATTCACAGTTTACAAACAACTCCTAATGAAAAAGAAGAGAAAGAAAACCAAATAATCTGATTAAAAATAGTACAGAGTTAAATATATTTTCTTCCAAACACAAATACAAGTGGCCCACAGACCTATGAAAAAATGCTTAAATTACTAATTATTAGATAGATGCAAATCGAAATCACAATGAGGGATTGATGATATAGCTCCATGATGGAGTGTGCTTACCCAGCATGTGCAAGGTCCTGGATTTGATCACTAGCACCACAAATTCAAAACTTCATGATGAGTTCTCAACTCTCAGTATGGATCAGTATGGATCCTAGCCCAATAAGAAAAAATGCCCCCAAAACAGAAAACAGCAAGTGCTGGCAAGGATGTGCACATATTGGAACACTTGTGCCACACAGTGGGAATGTAAATTGATGCAGAAAGGAGGTTCCTGAAACATAGAAAGGAGATTTCTGAACAAAATTATGAATAGAATTACCCTGTGATCCCAGGATTCCACTTTTTGCTATGTATTAAAAAAATTGAAAGTGGAATCTTGAAGATATTTGTATGCCCATTTTTCCTAGCAGCATTATTCACAAAAGTCAAATGCAATCCAAATTTTACCAAGAGATGAATGCATAAACGCAAAATGGTATACACATACAATGTAATATTATTTATCCTTAAAAAGGAAAGAAGAGTTTTAGAATATTGTTTTAGTTGTTGATGGATATTTATTTATTTATTTACATGTGATGCTGAGAATCAAACCCAGTGCCTCACACATGGTAGGCAAGCAATCTACCACTGAGCCACAACCACAGCCCAAAGGAAAAAACACATGCTACATCCTGGATAACCATCGTTGTGTGAGGAGAAAGAAGCCAGTCCCAAGTACTATATGATTCCATTTGGGTGAGGCATCCAGAATGTTCAAAATGATAGACACAGAACCTAAAATTATGGCTATTAGAAGCAAAGGGAAAAAACAATGAAAAGTTTTTGAATGGGTATAGAATTTCAGTTTTGCAATGAAAAAAGTTTCTGAAGATTGGTGGCAGACCAATGTGAATACTCTTCATGTTACTGTACTATATAATTTAAAATGGTTAAAATAATCACTGTTTTGGTATTTGTATTCTACCACAATTTCAAAAATTTACTAGGGTATTTTTGTTAATCAGCATACAGTTATAACGATGATGGTCAAATAGTAATAACACAGGCTTCAGCACACAGCTTCATGGTATAGATTTAAGGATCAGAAAAATGAACTTCTATCTATGTCTGTAAAAAAGTTAGAAAGGCATTAGACCAAGGTGTTACATGGAATGATTTTGTGGTTTGAGATTCATTCAGCAGTAGCAGTGCCTGCTATGAAACTTTCATGTGAGAGGTGTTGATGCCCTGAACCATGAAAATGATACCAGGAATGGAGAAAGCTAATCATACTTATATGTGTGTTTTAGACATGAAGGGGACATAACTCTCCAACCACAAGGGGTATCTGTGGTTTTGAACAGGACAAGTAAATTCAGATCTTTATGCCAACCTATCTAAAAGTTTTATATTTACTGAAAAAAGAGTAATAGAATGAGGTCAAATATCTGTCTTGCTTCAAATGGACTAAATTTTCAAGAAAATACCATTGTCCAACACTTTTTAGTGTGCCCCCCCAATTTTTTTAGGTAGTATAAATTTTGATTCTAGTCTTCATTTCCTTCACGTTTTTTAGTTTCTAAACTGATAACTGCATTATAATTTATCATTTTTGAAAAATTGAATCGATTAATATAGATAATCCACCCAACAACCTCCTATAATCCAGTCATTTAACTGAATTTAAAGACTCCCCACAGGCACAGATATTTGTGAGCAGGGGGAATGGAAAGAGAAAATATATGTCAAGACACTTAGGATAAGATGAAATGTACATGAAATAGAAAAAAAGACACTTAGAAAATAACTTGAATTTTTAAACTGATAAAATCGTCTACTTTTCCTCACTATAATAAAATAGCTGACACAGGTTACTGATGATGAAAAAGAGATTTACTTATGTTACATTTGTGGAGACTGAAAGTCCAAATAGTATATTGCATGATCTTGGATGTCTTGCCTCATGGTATTAATAAAAATGGCAGGAGCCTGTGAGGGAGCAACTAAATGATTACATTTTGAACCAGAAGCAGAAGAGATACCAGTTTTTAACATTCCCTTCTGAGGGCACACTGGCCTCCCATTGGGGTAATGCCGCAGTCTGTCTGGGTACAATTCAGGAGCCACTTGTCAAAAGAAACAAACTTTATTTTTAGAACACACACGCTGCACCACACAGCTCTTCAGGAAAACCCTCAGAGCCCAACTGCCACCACCCGCTTCCCACAAGCCTCTCAACCTCCCCCACTCCTCCTGCTCTTGAGGCCGATTGGCTGGGTCGCGTGGGCGGAGCCAAAAAAAGTCCCCCAATGAGCAGCTCCGAGGTCTGAAAGGGCGGGGAAACAACCCAATGAGCATCACGGCAGAGGAGCCAATCAGTTGGCAGCTGGAAGTTTGCTGGGCCGCTGTGAGCCAATCATCAGCTGGCAGCTGGAAGTTTGCTGGCAGCTGGGAGTTTGCTGGCAGCTGGAAGTTTGCTGGGGCCCCTTCGGCTGTGGCTCTCAACAGGGTAAGGTTCATTGAGTGACAGTGGTGCCTGCTATGAGACTGTCATATGAGAGCTACTCAACCCCTGGATCTTGACAATGATATGAAGAATGAGGCATCCAATCATAATCATGTATGTTTTTTTACCTCTTAAAATTTCACCTCCAATACCAGCAACCTGAGTACCAAGCCTCTAGATACAAGAGACTATAGGGGACTCCAAAACTATAGTGTTACCCATGAGATATTAAATAATTCAGTATTTTGAATTGCTGTTTCCTGTATTTAGGAGAGGAGGGATGGGTTTTTTTCCTGTTAAGCAGGTCATCTATTTTTTTTCCTGTATGAACACTACCTCACGAGAAGCATTGTTTGTATTTTATAAAGCATCATGAGATTTAAAGTGTTAGCCTGAATTGAGAGCCTCCCCCAAACCAAGTCATCTACCATTCTCTACTAGGGTGCACTTGTAATGTCCATGCTTTTCAATGTAAAGAGACAGCATGAGTTTTCCTGAAGGGTGGACCAGCGTATAAAAGAAATATAGCCTGTTATCGCATTACAGAGATCAGGTTTTATAAATACATCAATAATCGCATAGCTCCATCGTTGATGTTTTCACCAACACTATGAGAAAAGAGAGAGAGAGAAGGAATATATAACATCCAGGACCTCTCCTAAATTCAACTGAGGAACATTTCCTCAGTGTCTTGACATGAGTAAGTCCACACAGAGAAGATTCCAAGTCTAGAAATCACTCTATATGCACCCTCATTTTCCTGTGTCCAGGGTCACACTCTCATTTATAAATATTCTGTGATTAGGTGAGACCATTGATTAGGGAGATAGTGAGCAAATGCATAGTGTGAAGCGAGAGAGTGACCCTGCACACCTAGGGAGGGAGGAGGAGAACAGGGAAGAGAGTGGGAAGAAGGGAGCAGTGAGAATATGCGTGATGTTGCACTACAGATAAAATCATCCAGAAAGTATCATGCTTCTGGAAAAGTAAGCTGCTATAATTATAGATGTGGCTTTTAAATATGGACAGAATAAATGAGTAATATTTTATTATAAAAAATATGTTAAGTAAGCTCTTCCTCAGTCTATGTAAAATGAGAAGCAATTCATCATAAAATGGGGCAGGGAAAGCTATAAAGAGAGGAACTAGAATCTAGAATTTAAAAACCTAGATTATGAGGCAGATGACAAAATATTAAGTCTTCAATAACATAGGAGGAAACTAGTATAATTACAAACCAGAAATTGAACAATAGAACTCTTTCTAACATAAGGAAAAGGAGAAGGACTTCAAAGGAGAATACTTTAAACAGAATTCTTATACAGGTTTACTTTGTTGAGCAAAAAAAAAAAAAAAAAAAAAAAAAAAAGCCTCAGAGCCCTGATGTCAAAAGAGTTACAGGGGCAGTGTGTGGAAACACAGTGGATTCACAGATGGGAGAAAACACCTTCAGAGATAGTCGCTCCCACAGTGCCCTGCTGCTGGCTCCATGTGCAGTGCTCCTCACACCATCCCAGGCCAGGTGGGTTCTGAGCCTGGCTCTCCCACCCATGTTACTTTCCAGTTACTTACCATCAGTATGACCTGCAGGGGTCCACTGATGGACAGAGCAGGGGAGGGGCTGTATCTTTAGGATCTGTATATGACCAGGATTCCCCCTTCACCTTTCTTGTGGAAACCTGCATTCATGTCCTAACACTCTTCTTAGCTTCATAATATATCAAGGATAATAACAGAATATGATCAGCTTGTAAAGAACACCTGGGTTTATATCACAGCACAGGAGAAACATGGCCACATCAATGTTTATAGCAGTTCAATTCACAAATGCTAGTCTATGGAACCAACCTAGGTGTCCCTCAATAGATGAATGAATAAAGAAAATGTGGTATATATACTCAATGGAATATTACTCAGCTTTAAAGAAGAGTAAAATTATGGCATCTGCCAGTAAATGGTTGGAGTTGGAGAATAGCATTCTAAGCAAAATAAGCCAATCCTACAAAACCAAAGGCCAAATGTTTTCTCTAATATGCGGATACTAATTCACAATAAGGTGAGGGGCACTAAGGAAGAATAGTGTTACCTTAGATTAGGTAGAGGAAAGTGGTGGGAGGGAAGGAGAGGGGATGTGGGAACAGGAAATATAATAGAATGAAATAGACATTATTACCTTATGTGTATATGTGACTTCATGACCAAAATGATTCTATAACAAGTACACTCAGAAAAATGAGAAATCGGGGCTGGGGTTGTGGCTCAGTGGTAGAGTGCTCGCCTAGCATGCACAAGGCACCAGGTTCCATCCTCAGCACCACATAAATGTAAAATAAATATATTGTATCCACCTAAAGCTTAAGAATAAATATTTTAAAAAAGAGAAATCATATCCCATCTATGTATGATATATCAAAGTGCATAAATGCATTCTACTGTCATGTATAACTAATTAAAACAAATAAAAAATTTAAAAAAGGACTTTACATCAATATTTTTGAGTTTGGTAATTAGATTTCACCTTTCATATTAATTATTTAAGTTTTATAACAAAGTTACATTAGGCTTATAGAATAGTTTCTTTCTCCTCCTCCTCCTTCATACTAAGGTTGAGCCCAGGGACATGTAATCACTAAGCTACACCCCCAGTTCTTTTCAGTTTGAGACAGAATCTCACTAAGTTGCTATGAATGGCTTTGAACTTGCAGTCATCCTGCCTCTGCTTCCTAATTGCTGGGATTAAAGGCATGTGCCACCATGCCTGGCCAGTTCTTTCCCGTTCTTGAAGATGATTTGAACAATATTTATTATCTTATTGTTTGGTACAATTCAACTCTTCTGTCAGAGTCCATTATTTGACTTTGGAGGTTATTTTGAAATAGAAAACATAAGTAGTTGAGATTTATGATAGATTGTTCAGGAAAAGTCTGAGAGTATAACTTTATTTTATTTAAAAAATTTGTAGTTATTGATGGACAGCATGCCCTTTAAATTTATTTTTAATGCCATGCTAAAGATAAAATCTAGTGTCTCACATGTGCTAGGCAAGCACTTTGCCACTGAAGCACAGTCCCAGCCCTGAGAGTATAAATTTAGAGATATAAGAAAGATAAGAATTAATCTTTGTGGACTGTTCAACTCCAGGGCTGCAAATACCCCAGTGTACTGTTTACCCATCCTGAAGGAATTAGAGGACTCAATGGAGATGTATTAACATTTCATTAATTACTCACCCCTGGATTGTGATGGGAAGGGGTACAATGAAGGGTGCACTGTACCTATAATCTAGTGGAATATACAGGATAGGTAGTAAGCCCAAACTGCAGGTGGCTTTCTTCAGCTGCTTTTTAGGTACATTCCTTTACTTTACAACAAGGGTCACTCTGTTTATATCCTCTTCTGAGAACTAGAGATAAGGAAAGTGGCAGGTCCTTCTCTCCCATTTCCCTAATTATCATCATTATAGAGACCTTCTTATCTCACTGCAATCTTTTCTAGGCACTGATTTTAACTGAATAGTAGACATTGCATGTTAAAAAGTTCTAGGAGGTTGAGACTATCAATGCAGTGTCCAAAATAGGAGTAGTTTTGGAGGCTCTGCATAGAGGTAGGTATAGTGTTCCAGGTATATGGAATGCAAGGGCAGAGACTGGAGGATGGGAAAGAGCATGACACTTTTGAAAAAGTTAGACTAGAGGACAGGAGCAAAAGAGTAATACAAGGGCCTGGCAGTGGTGCACAACTATAACCCCAGTGGCTTGCTGACTCAGAAAACTTGCAAGTTCAAAGCCAGTCTCAGCAACTCAGTGAGACCCTAAATGGCTGGGGATGTGGCTCAGTAGTTGAATGCCCTGGATGGTTCAATCCCCAGTACCAAAACCCAAAATAAAACAACCCCCAAATCTAGAGTAATTCAAGGAAGGTGACAGAGACAGCCAGCCATGGCTGATGAAACAGCCTTGCAGAATATGCTGAGGTTGGGGGGTTATTTCCACTCTAAATCTGATCCATGCACCTGGAAGGAACAAAACAGGAGTTCATATGTCAGGGTGGGAAACAGGTCATTAAGAAGGCAGCTGCTACCATCACATAAGTTGGTTTACAGACGTCTCCACTGAGTGTCACAATAAAAAGTACCATGTGCTATTAAAAAAAAAAAAAGGCAGACCACACTAAATAAATGAGCCACATGTCAGACTCTAGGAGTTCTAACGTCACAATAGGGTGAAATCATAGATTTGGGTGCCTTTACGTAGGGTAACTGAAAAAGATTGGCAGGAAAAGATTGCACCTAGCAAGGGATAAAGCTAAGTAAGAATGATTTTACTTGACCAAGGCTATCATGAGCGGAAAACGGTCACATGCTAGAGAGTAAGCCAGAGTCAATTTGCACTTTCATCGCAAGGGACATGACGCTCCTGGCATGTGATCATTATTGAATGTTTCAATGGATTCGCTTTTCAGACATCAGTATCTTAAAGACAAAAAAGAAGCCACTACCTCAGCGTAAATAGATGGTAACTGCAAAGATAGACCTAATGACACATTAAGCCCTCCTCCTTGCACATACCCATACAAACAGAAATTCCAAAACAGCTTGTTAGTTTGAACTCAGTCCAACCTCCACAGAGGAGCTGCAAACAGGGACTTCCAGGGCTCAGTTCAACCTCTGTAGGGAGCCGTAGGCAGGAAGTTCTGGGACTCCACCCATCCGCCGCAGTGGAGCCCCGGACAGGAAGTTCCGGGACTCAGTCCAACCTCTGTGGGGAGCTGTAGGCAGGAAGTTCCGGGACACCGCCCATCTGCCGCAGTGGAGCCCTGGACAGGAAGTTCCGGGACTCAGTCCAACCTCTGTAGGGAGCTGTAGGTAGGAAGTTCTGGGACTCCACCCATCCGTCGCAGTGGCGCCCTGGACAGGAAGTTCCGGGACTCAGTCCAACCTCTGTAGGGGAGCTGTAGGCAGGAAGTTCCGGGACACCACCCATCCGTCGCAGTGGAGCCCTGGACAGGAAGTTCCGGGACTCAGTCCAACCTCTGTAGGGGAGCTGTAGGCAGGAAGTTCCGGGACTCCACCCATCCGCCGCAGTGGAGCCCTGGACAGGAAGTTCCGGGACTCAGTCCAACCTTTGCTGCAGAGCTTCAGGCAGGAAGTTCCAGGTGGCACCGGTCAGCCTGCGCAGAGCTTGCCTCCAGTAGGGCTCCCTAGACGGAAGATGTTTTTAACCTTATCCTGGGAATTTAGCCTTCAGTCCCATGTGAGAACCCGTGCCAAAAGTTATGTGCAGGAAACTTTGGTGTACTTGGACTCTGGGTAGGACATCATGACCGATATGTGGAAGTGGGCTAGAGCAGGCCATCGTTTAGTCTATTTGTGATTCCTGTGAATAGTCAGGACCCGTTACTGTGGGCGCTATGTGTCCTGGAGAATGGACAGGCGTGCGTTACACCTACAGGATCCAAGCCTACCAACTGTGCAAGGGGGAAGGAGGAAAGAGCTTTATTTGCCCCTTTATGTTACCTGGAGACTCCAATAATTGTACTCAGGATCCAGGTATTAAAACCAAAGCTATCGCCATACTGAGTGTTGGAGAAGACATGGACATTCAGGATTTTTTTTTTTTTTTTTTTTTTGCTGCTAATGGTGCTGTCATGGATTCAAAAAGAAAAGGAAAAAAAAAAGCTCACAAAATGTTTTTCTTTGCCTTATTTATTAAAGAAATATTTTCCCTTGTGTACCAAGAATCATATGCAAAAATGTCCACAGTAGCAAAACACCTGGAGACAGTCCATGAAAGAGTATGAATAAATGAGTCCCACCCAATAGAGCACTGTACACAGCCCCAGAGTTCTATAGAGGGACCATTAGAGAACCATCACAATTTACACTGCACAATTCCCCCTTCCATGTTTTAGGGCATTCCTGCATGACATCCTCTAGTTAGTCAGTGGGTTTGAGCTCCAATTTCCTAGTGGAAAGCAGCCCATCAGTACATGCCAACAAGTTGATCTATATATGCCCATTCGCCTCAGATCTGCACAGGATTTCTTTTTCTCCAAACTTCCTTTTAAAGCTGGTTCTGGAAATAAATTCCCCTTCCCTCCTTACCGGCCATTCTTGGAAGAAAATAATGGGAAGTAGTTGTCTTTTTTGTCATCTGTTCATAAAATTACCTCCTGCAGCTTTAAGTTATCAGTCATATTCAGTCCTAATTTAGTTATTAACATTTCCAGTAAATTGAAAAAGTCATCTTGCAAGACCTGCCTTCAAATATCCACCTCTGCTCAGGGTGTTTTTAGGTGTCTGTGGTTACAGAAATAGAGTGTGCTGGGATGATGGGGGCGATGGGTAGTGAAAGCCCCTCTGGACCACTGTGAGGTGGTGGTGTTTTGTCCTCCAGGATAGATCTTTTCATGTGGGCACATTTTTTTTTTATTTCTAAGCGGCTAATAGCATGAACATTACAGATTAATTTGTTTACTCAACAGATATTTATTAAACATGAAATATCAGGCACTTTTCTAAGCACTTGGAATACTTTAGTGAACAAAATTGACACATGTGGTGCCCTCTTTAACCTTACATTTTCATGGTGAGAGACAACATAGTCAGGAAGTTACATTGTATGTTCTCAATGGATAAATACTATGGAAATACACATGTATGCAATATATGCATTTAAATTACATAGGGGCAGTAGTTGAGGAAGCTTTTGGTGTGGAAGAGACACTTTTGAGTCTGATTTTCTGGTGAATCCTCAGGTGACGGTGGTATGTAGACGATTGGCGGTAGCTTCTCTGGCACAGGGAGCACGTATAGGGCTTTTCTCCTGTGTGAATTCTCTCATGGGCCCTCAAGTTGGTTTTGTGGCTGAAGGATCTTTCACATATGCTGCATTTGAAAGGCTTCTCCTTTGTGTGAATCATCTGATGCACATGTAGGTCTGACACCTGGAAGAAGCCTTTTTGACACTCAGCACAAACAAATGGCCTCTCATTTCTGTGTCTTCTCTGGTGGGCTAAAAAGTGACAGAGATACCTAAAAATCTTGGGACATTCCTTACATTTGTATGACTTTTGAGCTCCACGGTATTTTTCATGGTGTCCCTCACATGTAGAGTTTCCCTTATTGCTCTGGTGGGCAGGGACAAACTCGGAGGAGGATTGGTCTGAGGTGGGGAGAAACTCTGGTTGCTCCTCCACAGGGACATTTTGGTAAGAAGGTCCCTCCAGGGGCCCTTTCTCAGAATTAGATGTGACTACCCTTCTGGAGTTGTGTGGGTTCTCACAAGAAGCACCTCCATCTTCTAACCTAAGACAGTTATCTTCCTGGATAATGAGTAGGGAAGGTGTTTGAGTTCCTTGACAATTAATACTGTCATTTGCTTGAGTATTTTTCCAGAAATTGTTGCATGCATTTTCTTTATCTTCATTTCCTGTGGAAGTAAAGAAGCTATGAAATGAAGTTGTACTCAAGAAGGGGCACACATAGAATAACCCTCAGGGTGGAGGTCTGCCTGACTCACCTTGTCTTGTCTCCAGGGGAGTATCCTGAGGAGCCTGGAAGGATATCCCTTTATTCTCTCCTGTTGTGTTTTCTGCTGATAGATGTTTTTTGAGATGAACAATAACTTCTTTTAAGGGCATGTTCTCAGAAAAAAGGGCTTCCTGTCCTTGCATGTGAACACGTACCTGTAAAGAAAGCCATTTCATTTTTATCTGTGAGTCAGTTGTGTAAGGAAAAAACTTTATGGAAAACTTGCCCTCAACAGACTATCACAAGATTTCTCAACTCTGAGTTACCACACCTTGTCTAACCCTATCTCTGATAGTGCTATTTCCATTGTTCACAAGTTGTTATGCTTTATAAGTATCTATGAACATTGAATTTGTAACTATAGAATAATTATGCCTGGGGAAAATGCTGTTTCTGGTGAACTTCTGGCCACAATATTTTCATCAACTGGGCAACACATAACCTTGGTATATGTGTATCTACTGAAAGCATCTCATTTAATATGCATTCTTGATTAGTTATCACTGATTAATAAAATTATATTTTTTCATGATTAATAATATAATTATATTGTGGATCCCTAAGGAAATAAAAGCTCCTGTCAAGGTAATTCTTAATCCTTGAGGTCTTTACTCAAATGTTAATTTGTTATAGATTGCCACCACTTCTCACAAACTGAATTTATTAACTTCAATTAATCAATGTGTTTGGCTCATATATATCCTCAGAATAAACAGATACACATTTTCTGTTAAGTAGAACAGTGAAAATTCTCCTTGGTGAGAAAGAGTGGTTGGGAGAGAGTGTGATCTGATGAAAAATCAGGTCTGCTATGACGTTCTTCTATTTCCAGGCAACTGTACTAGACTGTGCTCTTCCTGACTTTGCTTTGTCTCTCACCAAAGTTCATAACCATCTACTCACTAAGACTGGTGGTTCCATGCAATCATCAGTCAGGTCTTCCATTAATTTCTCCAGGTTTCTTCCACTTGATTCCCATTTCTCTTTCAAAATGGATCTGTCCCTGCAGTTTCCATTAATCATAAACTGCTCCAGGACCAATCGAGAAATAATCTCATCCTTACTATGCTTTTCCGGCTGCAACCATGAGTGAAAAATCCCATGGAGTCTCTGCAGTTCCTTTCTTGCATTTGAGTTACCATTGTCTGGAAGTGAGTTGAGCTCAGAGCTTGAGAATTCAGAGATGATCTCTCCATTCTGGACAGCAGATCCTTGGGTTCGTCTAAATTCTGTATTTTCTAATTCAAAATCATTCTGGGATGTTTTACACTGACATGAGTTTGTGAGATTTGAAGCCATTCTTAGCAAAAGTTCTCAGGCTCAACTTTGGCACTTTAGTCTCTGCTGTCTTGTTTCTCTGAGAATCTGTTTCAGTGATTGGTGGATGCTTAACAGATGTAAGCTAGAAACAGAAGAAACATACAGTTAGTTAAACACAAATGAATAGTGCAAAATTTCAGGGACAGATGCTTTTATGGATGAATTCTATCAGACATTAAAACATTGTAGGAAGAAACTCTACCTATTTTCATCAATGAGGTCATCACTTCTCAGATAACAAAATCTTACAAGTATATTCAAATAATTCAAAGCAAAATATTTCCAAATCAAAATTTTCAAAATGCAAGAAGTTTCAATTAAGCCCCACATGGTGG
The DNA here is from genome assembly GCF_001458135.2 of Marmota marmota marmota. NCBI lineage: Eukaryota > Metazoa > Chordata > Mammalia > Rodentia > Sciuridae > Marmota > Marmota marmota. Next base: position 526,121 of record NW_026000207.1, read on the forward strand.
CCCTGTAGTTCCAGAGACTCAGGAGGCTGAGGCAGGAGGATTGCAAGTTTGAAGCCAGTCTCAGTAACTTAGTGACACTTTGTCTCAAAATAAAAAATAATAAGGGCTGGGAATATGACCTACTCCTAGAGCACCCCTGGGTTCAATATCCAGTACCCCCCAAAAAAGTTTGGGTTAAAAATCATCAGCTGAATTTACCATGTTAATAGATTATAGAAGAATATAACATAATCGTATGTTATAGTAGATGCATTTAAAATGAATGTTAGTACTCATTTCTGAAGAAGGCATTTAATAAACTAAAAATTTGAGGAAACATCCTTGATGTGAGAGTGTTTTTGTAAAATTACAGAAAAATATTCTTAAAAGTTTTCTCCCTAAGGTCAAGAGGCACATATCCTATGTAATCTCTGAGACATTAGACTGTTTTTTAACCAGTAAAATAAGGAAGGAAAATCTATGAAATATCATTATAACACTCCTTATTTTATTACAGAACAACGTTCAACAAATATTAGTCTTAATGAATTTAGCAAGGTGTCCAGTAGAAGGCTAATGTATCAAAATGAACTGATTTTGTATTATTGTGTTATCAATTATTGATAGTTAAAAATTAAAAAGAATAAACCTTTCCACTTATATTACCATGGATTGGAAGAATCAACAATACAAAAATGTCAATTACATCCAAATTCCTTTATAATTCAATACAATCAAGAAAATTCAGCAATACAAACCCACTTTTTATCTTGTGTGTGAAATTTGACATGATGATTCTAAGGGCAACTCACTAAAATGAATATGCTTGTATTCTCATTGATGCATAAAGGAGATGTTACATTTACTTTAGAAAACCTGGTATTCAGAATTGTTTCTCAAACCCTTTGTGATGTATGTAAAAGATTTTAAAAGTCTAGTAAACCTTTTATAGGTTATACAATCCAGGAATGATTTTCTCAAGGACCCAGGAGTCATGATTTTAAAATGTCATCATGGTAGATTGGGTGCATATTTCCCACTTTCTATGAGATGGAACTAGCCTAACTCTTGGCTCCAAGTTGTAAATATGCCTCAAAGACATATAAGAAAAATTTGCATCCTCACAGTCTGTGACAGTCCTATGTTTCAACCTAAATATATAATGTTAGATGGCACAGATTATGACTTATTCATATAAAGGGATATTTGTCAGCAATGAAAATAGGCAAACAGCTGCTTCATCAAATTAAATTAAAGTTAAATTCAAATAATAACATGGACTGGAATAACCCATACACTAAATAACACTTTTTGTTTATTATTATACAGTATATGGAATTCAGAATTTATGTTATAAATATTAATACACATCATCACATGGAAATTCAGAAGTATATTATTGGTATTAATATATCATCCACACTATATGAGGGTATCGGTTACTTCTGCAGCTAAGGAGAAACTGGAATGGCATGTGGGGGCATCCCAGGAGGGCTCTACCGCCATGGTTTCCAGGTTTAGTTGGTAGCGGTTTATTTTTTCCCAAGGAAACTAGTTACACAGTAGTACTGGCTCTCCCTGTGCTACAGACTACACTTCTTCTGTGGTGACCTTGCAAGGTAAGCACCTTACCGGTATCCCCCAATACTGCAGGATTTTTAAATTTCCTGTATAGGCATCAGACTTTAACAAAAGTGCTTACAAGAGTGTAAGTGTGGTCTTACATTATAATTACATTATAATTCATGTGATAAAGTTCAATAAAATTCATGCAATATGTTCTTTCAAAAATCATCAGAATTTATGAGAAAAGGTGGATCGTCCACAGTAGCGAAAACATGAAGACAATTTTGTCAACAGATGAATGGATAAGAATATGGAGGATAGATAGGAAGAGAAATGTGGTGGGAGAGAGGGAGAGACAATGGAATATTATTCAGCCTTTAGGGAAAAAAATGTCCTACTGGGCTCAGTGGCACATGCCCATAATCCCAGCATCTCAGGAGGCTGAGGCAGGAGAATTGCAAGTTTGAGGCCAGCCTCAATACCTTAGTGAGGCCCTAAGAACTTGATGAGACCCTGTCTCAACATAAAAAATAAAAAGGGCTGGGGACGTGGTTCGATGGTTACATACCCCTGGGTTCAATCCCTGGTGCCAATAAACAAATAAAAAGGGCTGGAGATGTGCCTCAGTGTAAGGTGCCTTAGGTTCAAGCCCTATCACTGCAACAAACATCTCACCATCACTTGTATACCTTAGATTTAAATAATTTTCCCTTTCTAATTATACGTCAGGGAAGTTGAGCAGATGGGGAAAGAAAAAGAGGCCAAAATCCACATAAATGACATTTTTCTCTGGGCTGAACACCATATCGACATTTGTCCTTGCTTTTTAAGATTTGCTTCTCTGTTTTTAATTTCTGTCCTTTGCCTTTAGAGTCTGGCATCTAGCAGAGGTGGAATTCTGTATGCATGTATTGAACTTGATTTGTGATCACAAATCACATTACCTGAATAACAATAGGCACACCATTTGGAATAAGGATATAACATCTAATCACCACTTGTTTTGGTACTGGAGATTGAACCCAGGGTACTTTACAAGCTACATCCCCAGTTGTTGTTGTTGTTATTATTATTTTGGTAGCAAGGATTAAACTCATGGCACTCAACCATAGAGCCACATCCCCAGTCCTTTTTTTGTGTTTTACTTAGAGACAGAGTCTTACTTAGGTGCTTAGGGCCTTACTAAATTGCTGAGGCTGGCTTTGAACTTGCTATCCTCCTGCCCCCACCTCTTAGTTGCTGGGATTAAAGGCATAAGCCACCACACCTGGCCTAATCCCTTTTTAAAATACATGACAGCAGAATGCATTACAATTCTTATTACACATATAGAGCACAGTGTTTCATATCTCATGTTGTATATAAAGTATGTTGACACCAATTCATGCTTACTTTGGATCCTGATGCCCATCACATTCCACCATCATTTCTAACTCCCTGCCCCCTCCCTTCCCCTCCCACCCCTCTGCCCTATCTAGAGTTCATCTATTCCTCTCATGCTCCCTCCTCCCTACTCCACTATGAGTCAGCTTTCTTATGTCAGAGAAAACATTTGGCATTTGGTTTTCTGGGATTGGCTAACTTCACTTAGCATTATCTTCTCCAACTCCATCCATTTACCTGCAAATGCCATGATTTTATTCTCTTTTATTGCTGAGTAATATTCCATTGTGTATATATGCCACATTTTTTTTTATCCATTCATCCACTGAAGGGCATCTAGGTTGGCTCCACAGTTTAGCTATTGTGAATTGTGCTGCTATAAACCTTGATGTGGCTGTGTCCCTGTAGTGTGCTGTTTTTAAGTCCTTTGGGTATAGACCGAGGAGAGGGATAGCTGGGTCAAATGGTGGTTCCATTCCCAGTTTTCCAAGGAATCTCCATACTGCTTTCCATATTGGCTGCACCAATTTGCAGTCCCACCAGCAATGTATGAGTGTGCCTTTTCCCCACATCCTCACCAACACTTATTGCTGTTTGTCTCCATAATAGTTGCCATTCTGACTGGAGTGAGATGGTATGTTAGAGTAGTTTTGATTTGCATTTCTTTAATTGCTAGTGATGCTAACATTTTTTCATATATTTGTTGATTGATTGTATATCCTCTTCTGAGAAGTTGGACACAATACCTTTATTTTATTTATTTATTTTTATGTGGTGCTGAGGATGGAACCCAGGGCCTTGCATGTGCTAGGCGAGTGCTCTACCACTGAGACACAACCCCAACCCTCTCATCCCTTTTCTATATCATTGCTTTATTTTTTTGTATTTCTCATTTTATATAGGGTTAGCATTTCAACAATTTATATTTTTAAAAAAAGCAATTTCATCATGGCGGGAGTGATACAGGGTATGTGAATGTCTAATTGATTTGTTAGATGATGTTATTTGACATTTCGGTGTTGACCATGTTGGGACCCATGACCAAACACCCAGATCTCATCAGGGTTGCAGGCAAGTACCTCAAAACATTGTAGGCAAGCTCGGAACACTCTTGCTTCTCCCTAAGCCATTCATCACTGAGCTAGTCAACTACAGAAAAGGCTAATCTCTCCTCACACCCTCCCTCCCTCCCTCCCTCCCTGGCTCCCTCTTGCCCTCGGGGAACGTGCAAAGCCATTCCTTATTCTACAAGGGCTTTTGGAGGCGGCTCTAAGTCGCACCAGTTCCGTTTTAGAGTTTGTGTCTGAGTAAGTTGAGTGCTCTCTTTTTAGGTCCTGGAATCTAACCCAGGGGCGTGCTACCACTGAACTACATCCCCAGCCCTTTCAGTTTTTAATTTTGAGCTAAGTTGCTGAGGCTGGTCTTGAACTTGCAGTCCTCCTCCTCCCTCAGCCCCAAGGACTCGTTGGGATTCCAGGTGTGCCCCACAGCACCCAGCTTTGTCTTTCTCTGTAGGACCCATGCCTTATTCGCTCCAACCTCACAAAGGTTCTATCCTAGGATCAGAATTTGTAGGCCAGCCTCAGTAACTTAGCGAGGTCCTCAGCAATTTAGCCAGATGTTCTCTCAAGATGAAAAAAAATATCAAGGTATGGGGACTTTGTTCAGTGGTAAAGCACCCTTGGGTCCACTCCTCAATACCAAACAGAAACGCTCTGTCCTCCTAGCCGACCACCCCCCTCCTCCCCCCAAACACTCTGACCGAATGTTCACACTTGCCTACATGCCCTCAGCATATGGCACAGTCCTCGGAATTCCAGCCAGGCTGCGGGGGTCCTAGTTTGGAGCCTGGTGCCACATGACCTGTGACCCAGGCATGTTGCCCACCAAGTCGCCATCTGGTCCTGGAGGCTCTGATCTCCACAGGCACTTTGCCCCCAACTTGGAAGCTCAGTTAGCACACAGGAAGTCCTCAGACCAGCCGCTGGCGAGCGGTAGGCCCTCCGGAGGAGTTTGCTAAACACAGTGCCCTGGCCAAAGGGCTCGCTGTTCAGTTCCCGCTATCTGTGGTCAAGCACAGTCTGAAAAGGTTAAATGGAAAGTTCCAGAAATAAATAATTCACATTTTAAACTGCACGTCACTGAGAGCGGCAGGGAGAGCGCTTGTGCTGTGCCGCTCTGTTCGGTCTCCTGTGCGTCACCCCTTTCTCCAGGGTGTCTGGAGGACACCTGCGTGCTGGCCACCCCTCAGCCTTCTAAGTTCCCAGCTCAGCTGTCACAAGCTGCAGTGCTTGTGTGCAAGTAACTCTTACTTTGCTTAGTAGTGTCCCCAAAGTGCAAGGGTGGCGATGCTGGAGGTTGAGACACACCAAAAAGAGGCTGCAAAGTGTTTCCTTTGATTGAAAAGGTGAAACGGGGGCTGAGGCTGGGGCTCAGGGGTGGAGCAGCGCTTGACTAGCATGTGCAAGGCCCTGGCTTCCATCCTCAGCACCACACAAAAATAAATTTAAAAAATAAAGGTATTGTGTACATCTACAAGTAAAATTTAAAAAAGAAAAGAAAAGGTGAATGTACTTGACTTAATAGGGAAAGAAAAAATAGCATGGGGAGGCTGGGTACGGTGGCTCAGGCCTCTAATCCCAGTGACTCAGGAGGCTGAGACAGGAGTTCAAAGCCAGCCTCAGCAACTTAGTGAGGCCCTAGGCGGCTCAGTGAGACCCTGTCTCTAAATAAGTACAAAATAGGGCTGAGGTTGTGGCTCAGTAGTTGAGAGCCCGAATTCAATCCCTGGCATCAAAACCAAACCAAACCAAAACAAACAAACAAAAACCACTCCAAGGATGCTAATATCTGGGGTAAGAAAGAGGTGATATCGGGTTCAGTACCGGGGCCTGGGGATGCTGCCGGTGCAGACAGAAGCCACGTGTTAGCCCCACCCCACTCCCATACGCTGGAGCAACCTTTCCTTGAGATACAATAAAGACGAGTCCTGGAAACACGAACCACACAGCACTCTCCCAGAGCAACCTCCTTCCGTCTTCCCAGGCCTTTACACGGAGCTCCCAACATCAAGTCCTTTGTGCCAGAGCAAGAGGTCTCTCCTGGGAGACCCCCATAGCTTTGTCACTGGGAATTTCTACCCAGTCCCTGTGCCTACACGTGTATGCCCACTCACACACACACCAGGAATTGTTTTCCATCCTGAAAACTTACCTCCTTCTCAGGTGAGCTTCAGACAGGGATACTCCTGGGCTGCACAGGAGCTTCTGCTCAGCATCAATCTACCTCCCAAGGCTCCTCCCTTTTATAGAACCACACTTGGTTTAAGGTGTGATTGGATGAAGCTTGCCTGTTGATTGGATCACCACCACAGTTTTCACCCAGGTCAGACTGAGGCTGAACTTATGTCAGATTGAGAGGTGAAAGAAAAATATCTTGTTACATGTCACTGCAGTAATATCCACGTGGTTTACTCCACAGATGCCACCCCTGGGCTGTGGAGTAAACCACGTGGATGTTACTGCAGTGACATGTAACAAGATTCATACCAGTGGGAATGTAAAGTTCAGCCTCAAGCTGACATAAATTCTGGTCAAGTCTCATGTCAAAATTTTATCAAATTTGTTGTGAGTGATTCATTACAAACTTACTGAAACTTTTTAAAAAAAAAATTTCAGAGATTTATGGATTACAAATGGGGTAGAGAAACCCAGTGTTCTCTCTCCTCCTGTGTCAGTTCCAAACAGAGGGGGCTCCAGGACTCTGGAGAAGGAATTCTGAACCCAGCAAAGGGATGGCAGGGGCCACTTATGTGGGAAGGAGAGGTGGGTGCACACTTCATGTTTGAAAGATGCCTCCTGAGGGCTGAGGGGCGGGGGGTCAGGACTGTGAATTTGGTAGAAGGCTCCACCCTGCACCTCCAGGAGGCCCCAATTTTCCATACTATTCATGCTCTAGATCTTCCCTGGGGTCAGGAGGAAGTAGGGTTCACATGAGCTCATCCATCAACACGGTGGCAGCAAACAGTCTCCGACATGGAGCTTTGGTGTTTGATTTTTGGTACTCGGGATTGAACTTTATCACTTAGCTACATCCTCAGCCCTTTTGATTGAGACAGGGTCTTGCTCAGTTGCTAAGGTTGACCTTGAACTTGCTAACCCTTCAGCCTCCTGAGTTTCTGGGGTTACAGATGGGTACCACCAAGCTGTGCTCCAACATGGAACTTTGAAAACATTTTATATAATGAAATCATCCTGTTTTACTTCAGAGTTATGAGTTTTTATACCCATGAGTTGTTTTATCATGTAAATGAGCTTATGTCTTGATGCATCGATGACATATGAGCAGCCACCATAGAGATTTCCATTCTTTCATGGTAATGTTAGAGATGGGAGATATCCATCATATGTTTTCTTTGGATTTTTAATGACACGATAACCATTTGAAAAGAGTCAAACAGTACAGATTCGAGGTGTTTGCAAGCTTTTCTGTGGCTCAGTTTTCCTTCTGTTGGGGAAGCTGGATGGGCAGGTTTTGACCGGGGGCATCTTGCTTCTCTCTCATGAGAACTTGCCTCCTTAGTGAGTGAGGCCAGAGGCAGCCTCCAATCCCAGCTGGCAGGGAGGCTGACGCAAGAGGAGTCACAAGTTCAAGGCCAAACTGGGCAATTGAGCAAGATTCCATCTTAAAAATAAAAAGGGCTGGGGATGTAGCTCAGCGGTAGAGTGCTCCTGGGTTCAGTCCTCAGTTCTGCAAAAACTAAAATAAAAGGTCTTCTCCTTCTTAACAAGGCGGTCGGAGGTCCAGGCCTTTGACTGGATCGTCTCTATGATTGCTTTTCATTTTGGCATTTCCTTCTAGAGCGCTGTTCATCAGCGTCACCACAGAAGGACGTGGAAGTCGCGGCCCCCTGGGGCAGGACCGGGCCCCAGCGTGTGACGGCGAAAGGCCGCAGTCGGAGGGACGGTGGACGGTCCTCCCAGGATCCCGGAGGGTGGGTGGGTGAGGCTCGCGGGCCTGCTCCGTGGGCGGCGCGGGAGGCTGTCACCGCTGTGGGGGGCGACAAAGGTCGGGCCTTGCCACCTCCCTCCCTCCTTCCCTCGTCGCTCCCGGTGGACTTCTGGGGGACTTGAGTGTCACGGGTGACCTCGCCGAGGGTCGTGGCCGATGGCAGCACCCGGAGGCTTGCGGTGTCTAGAGGAGACCTGGGCGACTTCCCGGTGCCTGTCACTGGGCAGGAGCTGGGGAGGTC
>NW_026000207.1:534492-546653 GCF_001458135.2 Marmota marmota marmota
CGCGGGCCTCCCTCCCCTGGAGGCCCCGAGGCCGGCCGCAGCCACCGAGGCCGCCGTGGCCTCCCGACGTCTCCTGGGCAGGACTCGGGGTCCCAGGAGCCGGGAGAGGCAGGTGGTGTCGCCTCGGCGCCACCAGGAAAGCGGGCCGGCCGCCTTCGCCCGGACCCTCGAGCCCTCGGCGGAGGCCGAGCAGGACCGCGACCCGCGGGACGGGAAGGACGTGGGCCCTGCATCGGGGGCGCCTTTTGGAGGCAATGGCGCCGACTGCCGGACTCGGGGGACACGGTTACTCATTTGAAGAACATTAAGGACACGGTTAGACTCTACGCAGCGCTGACGGCCTCCTGGGGACCCCCGCCTCCCATCGGGTCCCCAGATGCCACTAGCTTGGTGGCGTTGGAGGCAGGGGAGGGCAGGTGCCTCGCGTCTGACCCGCGAGGGCCTCCCTGAGCCGCAGCTCGCGCGGCCTCGCTGGGCGCATCCCTGGGTGGACGCCTTGCAACCTCCTCCTGGAGCCTCCTCCAGGGCGGCGCCGGCCGGTCGCCGGGTCTGCAGACTGCGCGGGCGGCCTGACCCCAATGCTTCAGCGGCCTTCCTTAGTTGGGGTGTCTGTTTCCCTTCCCTTTTCCGCTTTGGTGTAGGAGAGTGTTTTGTTCACTCCTGGAACCATTCCCCATCCCATTTCTTCCAAACACTCCCTTGTATAAATTTATTTTGTTTTTAAATTTTGAAGTTGTTAAAAATATTTTCTCCTTTACTGATTTTAATTTCCTTCTTTGGATTTGCGGATAATAGATATTATACTTCAGATCATTGTTTTAATGTTGCTTTCCCCCAAGGATATCAGTCACTGAGTAAACGCTGGCTGGTAAGAGAAAAATTATGAGAAATTGGATTATTTTAAGGCTTTTCGGTCAACAGAAAGGGCTGGGGCTGTAGCTCGGTGGTGGAGCCAGGATTCCAGCCCCAGTCCAAAAAATAAATAAATAAATAAACAGAAGCCGTGAGAATTTTAATGATGCTAAGAAACCAGGAAAAGCATTTTCAACTAATCTTTTCAAATCTGGAAACTTAAAAAAAAATAAATAAAAAGTGTAAGACTCCTATTGTACCCATTGCGTTTCGGTCAAGGTTTAACTGCTGAGGCTCCCGAGGGCCGCTCTGGGTTAATTTGGTAGGACGCAGCTCAGGATCGCTCTCCGTTATCACTCACACACTCATCCTTCCGGCCGACTGGAAGTGCTGTCAGGACCTACAAGTACTGTATTCATCGATTTTTGAGGTTCTGGGGATTGGCATGCTTTAACAGTGAACTACATCCCCAGCCCCCTTTAAATGCATTTTTTAAAACTTTGAGACAGGGTCTTGCTAAGTTGCTGAGGCTGGCTTTGAACTTGGAATCCTCCTGCCTCAGCCGGTGGGTTGATGGGATCACAGGCGTGTGCACCACGCCTAGCTAGGACCTACAAATTTAAAAAAAAAAAATACTGTCACAATCCCATCTCTGTAGTCTATGCTGGGACTGACTCCACACCCCTCCCCAACTTTACTGGGGATGGAACCCAGTGGTGCTTAAGCATCGAGTCACATCCCCAGCCCTTTTTATTTTGAGACAGGGTCTCAGTTGCTTAGGGCCTTGCAAAGTTACCTGAGGTGCCTGGAACTTGCCACCCTCCTGCCTCAGCCTCCCGAGTCACTGGGATCTCAGACATGCACCTCCACCCAGAATGAGGGTGGTTTTCAAGACCCAGGCTCTTGGGTACAACGTGATCCATGGGACCCTGGCCTGTCCTGGGCAGAAGAGAAGCAGAGCCACCTAAAGAGCCCTGCTGCTTCTTTACTGGGTGCTGCTGGGTTTGATGCTGCGCCTTCGGAATTTAAGTTGGAAGTGAATGTCCAGGGCCCACGTGCTGGGGGGCTGCTTCAGGAGACCTGCGGATCGGAAGTGCCCTCCCTCAGGAAGGGGCCAAGGGCTTGCAAGAGGCTTCACACAGCCCCCACCCTCTGCTCCACCAGGTCACGTGACAACAGGGAGCAATGTCTCTCCCCCACATACTTAGGCTATTGATTTTCCGGGGTCACAGAATGTACCGATATAAGGTAGGGGCAGCTGCGATGCGGTTATCAATAAATCCTAATGTATACACACTGGCAGCCACGGGACCTAGGGGCTGGTATTGTTTGCAAATGTGCTCGTACAGTCAAGGGCATAGTGCTTTATAAACATGCCCCCTCTGAGTGTTCCAAATTTATGGAAATTCTCATCACTTTACAGAACCTCAGACTGAATTGTTAGATTATTTTAAGGCTCTTCAGTCAACAAAAACAAAACAAAATTCCAGGACTCATATAAGAATGGACTTTTGACTCCAAATAAATCTAATTAATATATTAATAACATTCTTTAAAAACCCTTTATTTACTTTAAACTGATGTAAAAAACACAAAATTGTACATCTTCATGGGATGCTGTGGGATATTTCAATAAATGTATACATGTGGAATCATAATGACTTCATTTATCACAACATTTTTTTTAGGGGGGTACTGGGGATTGAACCCAGGAGTGCTTAACCCCTGAGCCACATCCTCAGCTCTTTTTATATTTTATTTAGAGACAGGGTCTTGCTGAGTTGCTTAGGGCCTTGCTTTTGCTCAGGCTGACTTTGAACTGGCAATCCTCCTGCCTCTGAAGCACACTCTGAAGTGTGTGCTACCGTGCCCCAGCCATCATTTACCATTTTTTGATGAAATCATTCAAAATCCCTTTTTCTAGCTTTGAATATGCAGTATACAATTACACCCACTATGTAACAGCACTCCAAGCAACTCAATCCCATCTGACTGCAACTTAGATCACTCTTTCCAATCCTTTGTGAGAAAAATACCTTCAAAGTTTGATTTCCTTCCTTCCTTTCTTTCCTGGGGATTGAACCCAGGGGCACTCTACTCCTAAACTACAACCCCAGTTTCTTTTATTTGAGACAGGGTCTCACTAAGTTGCTGAGGCTGGCCTTGAACTTGCAATCCTCCTGCCTTAGCCTCCGAGTTGATGGGATGACAGGCGTCCATCCACCTGGCTTAAGTTTATGATTTTCTTTTCAACAACGGATTGAATTACAAACAACCTAACTGAATCACTGCCAGTATCACACATTTTGCTTTCAACAGATTTTTAAAAAATATTTATTTTTCTTAGTTTTAGGTGGATACAATGACTTTATTTTTTTATGTGGTGTTGAGGATCGAATCCAGCGCCCCACACACACATGCCAGGCAAGCACGCTACCGCTTGAGCCACAACCCCAGCCCTTCAATGGATTTTTAAAATTTCAGGTATAAACAGCAAAACGTCCAAACACATTCCAAATGTTTATGCTTTGTCACTTATACATGCATTACAGTTTTTAAAACAAGCTTTAAAACCTGCCCCTTGCTACCACTTCCCTGTTCCTCTATGAACAGAATCTTACCAAAGAATACATACGGGTCACAAATTCATGGAAAAGGGTCCAGCGTTATGAATGCTTAAGGAAAAGCAGTTAAAACTACACACCTATGGATGTAGTAAATCCCAAGGACCACACTGAATATCGGCAAGGATGTGGAAGAACCGAAGTCCCCACAGCCCCACAGGCCCCCGCTCACAGCCTGGTGGTTTCTTAACAAGCTGACTGTCGCCTGCCCTGTGTCTCAGCTTTGCACCTGAGTCACTGACCCCAAAGTAGCTGACATAAATATGTAAACAAGTGCACATGCTGTAGCAGCTTCACTGTTTTGGCATTAGCCAGAACCCAGAAACAACCTAAAGGAATGGCCAAATGCAATAAAAATGAACAGCTCACACAGCAGAAGAATCTCAAAATAATAATCATGAATGAAACTAGAAAAATAAACATTTTGTGAATCAAGTCATCCACGTCCTGCTAACACAATCTAAGCCATCGGGGAAGACAGAGTAAAGGTGGCCTGGCGGCCAGGGATGGCATGGGCCAACGAAGGGCACGAGGTAGGTCAGGGTGCAGAGCGTTCACGTGATGACTGCAGTGAGCCTAGTGGTTCAGTGTGAGGTCTGGTAACCCCACACGAACTCCACCTCCTTCTTGGTGACCTTATGGGGACAACCTTGCCTCAGTGGCAGAAAGTATTAGTGACCGGTGATGTTCACTTCTACACAGGATGGTGGCTGGTCACAAAGCCACCTTGCTAGAGTGGGGAATCTCCCCTCCCGCCATGCTTGTTTTCCTGGCCTTCAGGGAACATTCCAGAAAGGCTACCTGAGTGGAACACACAGAAGTTTTTTTTTTTTCCCCCTGACAATGACCACAGATCCGAAGGTGCACATCCCTGGAGACCGTGAGATTCTGTGCACACCTCAAACCCGCACCATCACTAGAATCTAGTTTGCTGCGATCTCCTCCAAGTCCTGTGAACCCAGTGTTTCTGTCCCAATCAGTTTCCCCAGGCACAAGCCCACAGAATGACGGGGATCAGGCACTCGACTCTCTCAGTCGGCCGACACGGTGCTAGGCATCACGTGATGTCCTGTGCCACAGTTCACGCTGCTCCGGGCAGCACTGGGAGTTGTCAGAACTTCCTGCCTCGAGGTGTCCCCAGCCCACAAAACATCCTGCATATACTCCACCACATAGGACCAGAAGGCCCTAAAGCTCCTAGGGGGCCTCAGGCAACAATTCATATTAGGACAAAACTGGGAAGAGAGTCGCATTCTTCCATTAAACCAATGTCTCTGAGGCTTGGAATTATGTGACCTCCCTGTGCCACCCCCACACACCACAGCTGTTTAATGCTGGCTGGGACCAATCCTGTTTTTAAGCCATCTCACAGAGTGAACAGAATCCCAAGATTACAGGTGTTTCAGACAATAACAGCCCTCAAAACAAAACAAATGTGAGGCAAGTAGTTCCCAGGTTAGTGTCTTAGAGGCTGTGGAAAAAAACCCAACCAACCACCCAAACAAAAAACCCCAACATCGTCACAAGAAATGTGTCCCTGAAAGAGTTTACTTCTATCAGGATCTCCGGTACAAAACTGGGTCAGGTTCATGCCCCAGCTTTTTGAAGAAGGGAATGTGGGCTCAGACTACTCATTACCTCCAGCAATGGGAGAACACAGATCAGCTTCCCTGAACATGGTGGCGTGGTGACTGACACAGCTGGACTTAGCAAGTGGCAGTGAAATGGCTTCTGTCTCAGAAACTGTCAGTAACCTAAACTGCAAGGGTTATGGTTGCTAGGAACTGTAACACAGATCCTTGGAGCTTCCACAAACCTGAACTGAAGGGAATCTCTCTGCCATGCACCTTCAGTTGCTGGGCTTCAATCCGGGTAGGCTGCTCTTACAGGTGCTCTCCTCCAATGATTCCACTAAATAAAAAGTGCACATTCCCTATATAGCTAAGACCTTTCTCCACTGTGAACTCTCTGGTGTTGAACAAGGACAGATTTGCAGCCAAAGGATTTCCCACATTCACTGCACTGATAAGGCCTTTTTCCAGTGTGAATTCTCTGGTGTTGAATGAGGCTGGAGCTTTGGCTGAAAGACTTCCCACATTCACTACATTTATAAGGCCTTTCTCCAGTGTGGACCCTCAGGTGTTTAATGAGGTTAGATTTGCAGCTAAAGGATTTCCCACACTCACTGCACTCAATAGGCCTTTCTCCAGTGTGGACCCTCTGATGGTTCCTAAGGTTGGAGCTGTGGCTGAACGGTTTCCCACACTCCTCACATACATAGGGCCTTTCTCCTGCGTGGACTTTCCGATGTGAACTGAGGCTGGAGCTTTGCTTAAAGGATTTCCCACACTCACTGCACTCATAGGGCCTCTCTCCAGTGTGAAGCCTCCGGTGGTGAATGAGGCTGGAACTTCGGCTAAAGGATTTCCCACACTCACTGCACTCATGAGGCCTTTCTCCAGTGTGAACTCTCTGGTGGTAAATGAGGCTGAAGTTTTGGCTAAAGGATTTCCCACACTCACTGCACTCATAAGGTCTTTCTCCCGTGTGCACTCGCTGGTGGATGACGAAGCTCGAGTAGTAGGTGAAGAACTTCCCACATTCACTGCACTCATAAGGCCTCTCTTCACTGTGGACTTTCTGGTGCTGAATGAGATTACATCTCCGAGTACAGGCTTTCCCACACTTGCTGCACTCAAAAAGCCCTTCACTTGTGAGTGCCCTCTGGTACTGAACGAGTGTATCTGTGTGGCTAAAGGCTTTCTTGCATTCCCCCCAGTGGTGAAGACTTTTTCCATTGTGAAAGGCCACCCCACACTTGTAACTGGCATTTGGTTTCTCCCCTGTGTGAGTGGCCTGTTGATGGGGAAATCCCATGCTGGCCAGAAAACCCTTCCCCACCTCTTTGCAAGTATAAGGCTTCCCCGACACATGGATCATGCAGCTCTTTATAAACAAGGTTCTGTCAGTGTCACCTCTGAAGGGAAGCTCTTTAATGTGCTGCCTCTGATGCTGTTGAAGATTTGCAGCAAAATAGAACTGTCTTCCACATGTGCGTGGCTTCTGCCCAGGATGTGTTGTTCTGTGGTGCTGAGCCAACTGCAAAATGCTTCTCAAGACCAGGCCACATATTTCACAGGAGCAGGCATTCTGGGATGACGACCCGTCTTTGGGAGTCATGACACGTGACAATCCTTCAGAAACGCTTGGTTCAGAAGGTGCTTCCTCTTGCTCTACTCCATGCAAACAACCTGAAAGCAGACATCAGAGGAGGAATGGTGAAGGACATGCTGCCTTAATTAGGATGTGGCCATGAATCACCAATGTTCATCCAACAAGCAAAGAACCAGTCTATGCAACTGTTTTCAGGCTGCGGAAGCAGCTGCTCTGCATTCCTGGACCCCAAGGTCCCCCAGTGGAATAGGCCTTACCAGCTGAGCACTTAGGGTGAGAGACATGTTTTACACCTCATCCCTTTGTCAATGACTCCTAGCAGGACCATACCTGCTGGTGACATGTGGTGCTATGAAGGGACCTCTAGACCCAGAAGAACTGGACTGGAACAGTAACTGGTTCAGGCTCTGTTAAAGGATACATGTATACCTCAGACCACAACATCAGAAGACACTCAGGAGGCAGTGTGAGTCCAGAGACAAAGGGATCTGCACTGGGCTGGATTGTGGAAAGGAAAAGATGGCAAAATGTCAAGAATATACAAGGGAAGGTAAAAGCAAGCTGCCACAAGCAATGACATAAAGACAAGGGCTGAACAGGCTGGCTCCTAGCATGACCTGTGTGTAACCCCAATGCCATCCCTTCCCTTTGTCCAGGCCCTTGCTGAACCCATCCTGCTAAGACTGGGTCACGAACATCCTGGGAAGCATGGAGGCTCTTTCACTAACCCCAGGTGAGGAACTGCATGGGACCGGGAGGATAAAGGAAGAACAGGACATGTGAGCAGCTAACGCAGGCCCAGAACCATTCAGCAAGTGGCCGAACACAGGAAAAGTAAGGAAGTTACGTGGTATAAATTCAAATACTGTACTACAATGTTAAATGCAATCTCCATGGTAACTACACACAGATAAATAAATAGCCATAGAAGTACATAAAAGAAAAGACAAGGAATTAAAGTTTACTATAAAAATCAACTGAACCCAAAATCAATGTAGGAAATTGGAGACAAAAAAGCTGTGAGGCCTATAGAGAACAAATGGCAAAATGACAAAGCCAGTCCCTCTTGTCAGTGATTATTCTAAATATAAGTAGATGAGACTTTCTGAGCAAAAGACAACAGACATCAAAACTGAAGGGAGAGGGACTAGGGTTGTGGCTCAGTGGCAGCTGGCTGTGTGAGGCCCTGGGTTCAATCCTCAGCACCACATATGCATAAAGCAAAAAATAAAAACTGAAGGGAGGAAGATAGTTTTACAATAATATACAGTTTTACAACAACAGTTGGAAACATTTACACCCAAATCTCAACAACAGACTAACCAGGGAAGAAAGAAATGAGGACCTGAACAGCCCAATAACCCAACTAGACCCAACAACCACACGGAAGTCCTCTGCCCAACAAGAAGGAACACACTTCTCAAGTGCACCCAAGGCATTCCCCAGGACAGACTGGGTTAGGAGGTAAACTAAGCCTGCTAGATTTAAACAGACAGAGGGCATCATACAAAGAATATTCTCCAATCCAATGGGACGAAGCTGGAAACAACAGAAGGAAAACTGGAAAATTTACAAATGTGTAGAAATTAAACAACATGATCTTAGATCTTAAACCAATGCAACAGAGAAGAAATAGGAAATAAAAACATAATATACGCAAATTTATGGGATGCAACAAAAATAGTAATAAGGGGAAAACATACGGCATAACCACTTATATTAAAAAAGAAGAAAGATCTCTACTTATCAGCCTACTTTGACATCTTAAGGAACTTCAAAAAGAAGCACAAGCCTGGAGATGGCACACGTGTGTAATCCCAGCAACTCAAGAGGCTGAGGCAGGAAGACTGCAAATTTAGGCCAGCCTGGGTGACTTAGCAAGACACTGTCTCAAACTGCTGAGGACATTGTTCAGTGGTAGAGCACCCTGGGTTTAATCTCCATTACCATAAAAACAAAACAAAAACAAAAAAACAATAAACTAAAGCCAAAGCTAGCAGGAAAAAGAAAAAAAGGAAAAGAAGTTAATATGTGAAGATAAAAACCAAATAAAATCATGAAACAAAAAGGTAATTCTTTAGAAAGGCTATCAAAACTGACAGACCTTTACCTAGATGAGAGGAAAAAAAGGAAGTCAAATTACTAAAATCAGAAATGAAAGTAGGGGATTCTCAATCTTCAAAAATACAAAGCAATAAAATTAGTAGTAAAACAACTGGATAACAGATGAACTGAAAAATTCCCAAGTACATAAAACCTACCAAGACTAAAAAAATGAAGAAACAGAAAACCTAAACAGTCCCATAAGTATTTAGGAGATTAAACTAATATCCAAAAACCAACCAAAAAAAGCTCTGAACCTGATGGCTTCACTGGTGAACTCTACTACCATTTACTGAAGAACTCTTTTTAACCCTCCCCCAAAACGTGAAGCAAACACTTCCAAACACATTCTTTAAGGCCAGTGTTATTGATTCCAATTCCGACAAAGACAAATCAATTTTCCTGATGACAGCTGATCCAAAAATTATCAACAAAATATCACCAAATATCTGAATTCTGCAGCATTCAAAAAGGATTACACACCATGACCAACCAGAAGTTATTCCTGTAATGCAATCATGATTCAATGTAAGAAAATCAATTTTTAAAAAGGCAAAAAAGCACATGAGCATCTCAACTGATACACAAAGAGCATTAAACGAAATGAAACATCTTTTTATGAGGAAAACATTCAGCAAACCAGGAACATTTTATAAAGTTATAAAAGTCATACAAAGAAAAAACTAGATCGTGAAAGCTGAGAACTTTTCCTCCCAAAGCAAGAAGGAGAGGAGTATGCCTCTTTCTATTACCATATTACTAGAAGTTCCAATCATTGCAATTATGCAAGAGGAAAAAAAAATAAAAAGGAACAGAATGGAAAAAGAAGGATCAGAATAGGAAAAAAAAAAGATGATCTCTGTTTACAGATGATATATGTGGAAACCTCTAAAGATTTCACTAAAAAAACTGTTATAGCTAATAAACAAATTCAGCAAACAGATGGATACAAATACAACATGCAAAAATTGGTTGCATTTCTATATACTAATAACAAAAAGGCAGGAAAGGAAACTAATAATTGTGCTTATTATGGCATCAAAAAGAATAAAAATGCTGGATGCAGTGGTGCATGCCGGTAATCCCAGTGACTCGGAAGGCTGGGGCAGGAGGATCCCAAGTTTGAGGTCAGCCTCAGAAACTAAGACACTGTCTCAAAATAGGTATGGAGCTCAGGATAGAGCATCTCTGAATTCGATCCCTAGTATTAAAAAGGAGTAGAATACTAAGGAATTTAATTAGCCAAGGAAGTAAGACATATTATTGCTAAAATGAAAATAAAGAATAATAATAAATAGAAAGGCATTACATGAATGTTCATGGATTGGCCAACTGGATCATCCCAAAGTGATCTACAAAATGAATACTATCAAAATCCCAATGACTTTTTTTTCCCAGAAATAGAAAAAAAAAAAATCCTAAAATTTACATGGATTACCAAGAGTCACCAAATAAGGTAAAACAACCTTGAAGATCAAAGTTGGAGGACTCACATACAAAACTTATCACAAAGCTACAGAAATTAAAATAGTGTCATGCTTCCATAAAGTCAGACCCATAACTGGGCATGCTAACACACACCCGTAATCCCAGCGGCTGGGGAGGCTAAGGAAAGAGGATGGTAGATGCAACAAAAACAGTACGGTTGTGCCTTAAAAAACAGAATTAGTACATGATCCAGCAATTCCACCTCTGGTTATGTGTCCACAGAATTAAAAGCAAGTACATGAAAAGGTATCTGTTGACTCATGTTCATTGAAGTATTATTCACAGTAGCTCCAAGTA
Organism: Marmota marmota marmota; assembly: GCF_001458135.2. Taxonomy (NCBI): domain Eukaryota; kingdom Metazoa; phylum Chordata; class Mammalia; order Rodentia; family Sciuridae; genus Marmota; species Marmota marmota. The sequence goes on from NW_026000207.1 coordinate 545,031, forward strand.
CACACAGGTGGACAGATGGATAAACAATATGTAGGACATCATACAAGGGAATGCTATTCAGTCTTCAAAGGAAATTCTGGCTTGGACCTTGAAAAAGCTACCACACAAGAACAAATACTTTATGATTCTACTCACCTGAGACACTTAGAGTGGTCAAATTCATAGAAAGAAAGCAGAATGGTGCTTGCTAAGAGATGGAGGGAATTATTGCTTAATGACTAGAGTTTTAGCTTTGCAAGATGAAAAAGTTCTATGGAAGAAAGGTAGCGATAGTCACATAATAATGTGAATTTTAAGTATTTAAAACCAATGAAATGTACACTTAAAAATGGTTAAAATGATAAAATATCATATATATTTCACCACAATTCAAATAAATAAATAACACCTTGGGGGAAGTTCTTGTAAAAACAGGCTAAATAAGTACTGATGATGTCAGTGACTATATTTCATGGCACACTAGACACTGATGAACGTCAGGTATAAGAAGGGAAAAGAACGTGTGTGGACCTAGAGAGTCACCAGACAGGAAGAAGACAAGTAGGTGGGATCTGTTAGGCTCACTTGATCCTTGTCCATGATGCTCTGGGGCAGCAGGAATTATGGCCATAAGGGGAGGGAAGAAGGCAAGCACTCAGTCCCAGCACCTGCCCAGGGAACTGGGGATGAGATCTGAGGAGAACAGAGCGGCTGAGGAGAAAGGCAGTTCAGCCCAGGCCACAACAGTGGATACAAGGGACTTACCCAGCGAGGATATAAGTGCCAAGTTCTCCAGCATCACCTCGAGGTGCAGGTGTCTCTGGGCCTCATCAAGAAGATCCCATTCCTCCCAAGAGAAGTACACAGCCACATCTTGAAAGGTCACCTGCCCTGGCAGGACAGAGACTGATGAAATCATGGACAGCTCACTCTGGAAGACCCATGATCCTTGTCCCACACATCTGCCCCCATGTCCACCCTCCTCCCAAGCTCCTCAATTCTGAAGGGACACCAGACTCTGGTGTCACTGGTGCCTGCTCTTCTGGTGCTCCCAACAGTCACTGCATTTATCCGTTCTGTTTTCCATTCTGCAACCAGATAAAACCCGTCAACACTTGGGTAGAAAACCTCCCTCCTCTAAACCCAACCTCCCACTGCCTCCACGTAACAGTGTGTCATTCCAAGCCTGGCTCTGCCTCCTGCCTCCCTCTCCCGGAGTTTGTTGCCATCAGAAAGGCGGGAGACCTGTAGTTCCCGGGACACATTCCCCTGCAAGCAGTTCCAAGTGCTGGTATCTGCACCGGGATAAGCTTCCACACCTCCCTCCTTGGGAGGTCCTAAACGGGAACTCTCCAAGTAACTGGCCACACAGATGCGGGACCCTAAGCTTGGTGAACACAGGGCTGGGGAAATGGCAGGCGAAGTCCAAGAGACCCGAAGGCAGAGAAAAGGTAGGTGGAAGTCAGGAGCAGTAAGACCGGGGCGCCCTGCACTTACCTGTGAGGTCGGTGCCGCCGCCGTGGGACCTTGGGAGAGGCAGAGCCAGGCGGACTGAGCACGGCTGTGCCCCCCCCGGCACGGGCCTCCCCGGCCCCCCTGCCCGCCAGGCCTGGCAACTGACCTCCAGCTGAGGGCCACCTCGGC
>NW_026000207.1:547875-583768 GCF_001458135.2 Marmota marmota marmota
GCCTCCATCCTACTGCTCCTGGGGGGCACCGGGGCGGCGACCGCGCGCTGCCGCTCTCAGCGGCGTCACAGGCTGCAGCGCCTGATCCTCGCCCCTCCTCCGGCGCCTTCTCGCGCGTCACTCGGGTCCCAGCGCAGCACACAAGACAGACAGAACGGGCCCGAGGGCCCCCTGAAAAGATCTCCAGGAAAACGCCGGAAGTCCCGCCCCAAGGGAGACGCCCTGCACGGAAACGCCTCTCCTCTGGACCTTCATTGGATCAGCACTCTGCCACTGGGCGCAAGCGCTTCTGGGTAATGTAGTTCCCACGGCCACGATCGCGCCCAGGGAAGCCAGGAACAGCGACCTCGCGGGAAAGGTCCCCGCAGCGCCGCCAGGGCCCCCAGCCGGTGTCTGCCGAGTGCCAGTCTCCAGTGCAACTGACCACTTAAATATGTGGACATTATTCAGACCCAAGAAGCCGACCCATACAGAGCCTCGCAGCTAGCTAGAAGCGTTCCCACGGCCACATCGCTCTTCAAATGCGTGGGAGCACGCCATCAGCTCAGACTGGCGCCAAGAAGGGACCAAAGGCCGTGGCGAGGGGGTGGGGCGGACTGAGCCAGGGTAGACAGCGCAGGGTGCAAGGACACGGGGCATCTATTCCTGTCCCCTGAAACGTGCGTTTGGCCTGTGAAGTCTGGATGTTCACCAAGCATAGACTTTTGCTTACGCCCTGTGTTCCTAATTTACACCGGAAGTTTCTAAGTCATAAAATTGACTTTATTGTGTGTTGAGGATTATTATCACACTCTATATATTTGTAAAACGGCGAAAAAGTCTCCTTCTGTACTCGTCGGATTAGCAGCACCTGAAAGACAGCTTCTTTCCAGGACTCTGCTCCAGGCACGCCCTCTACCTGCATCCCACATGCATCCCACAGGCATCCCACCTGCATCCCACAGGCATCCCACAGGCATCCCACCTGCATCCCACAGACATCCCACAGGCATCCCACCTGCATCCCACAGGCATCCCACAGGCATCCCACAGGCATCCCACCTGCATCCCACAGGCATCCCACAGGCATCCCACCTGCATCCCACAGGCATCCCACAGGCATCCCACCTGCATCCCACAGGCATCTCCAGGCATCCCACCTGCATCCCGCCTGTGCCCACCTGTATGCCTTCTGAGTCCTAGTGCGCACTGCTCAGTGACACTTCGGTCCTCCTGCAGGTGGGTCTCTAACTCGCCTCGCTGGCCCTGTGGATCTAGACAGCCCCAGACGCCTTCCTCACAGCACACCCGATAGACTGCTCCTGCTCTTGGGACATGGCACACCCTGGACGTTCGGGGCTTGCGACATCCACTCTGTCTGGCAGAGAGGACCAGGTGACAGTAACCGGCTGCGGGACCAACCTGGCCGCGAGCAACCAGTGGGACGTGGATTCGGGACAAACCCAGGCCCAGACTGGATGGGCCCTTCCCCACACGTCGCTCCTGTCCCATCTGTAACAGGGGCCCCTTTGTTATGGGGAGTCTCTCCAGAAAGCACTCTAAGTCCGAATTTCAAATCGAAAGAGAGAGCTTTGTTTATCTGGCCAGGGACTGTCCCCCACTGCAGAGACTCAAGCTCTGTGGGAGGACAGCAGTTCCTGGTCCACTAAGGAGAATGCAAGCACAAAACCCACAACTCAGTGACTTGCTTATGTCATGTAAGGTAACCAATCATAGAAATTAAAACATTGATAAGGGGGACCTGTGGGCTCTAGGCAGGACTACAGTCAGCAAGCAAGCGATAAACAGAAGCTAAAAAAGCATTAGGTTTGCCGTTCAGTTGACCACTGTCCTGGGTTCAAGCAGGAATTGGAAGTCATTGGGTGGAGGTTGGTGGGTGAGAATTTACTTCAAAATCATGGAGACCCACAAGGGCATTCAAACCAGGGATGTAGTTCACCACGCCACCGCTGCATCCTGAGTGGGGTACAATTTGTGGGGTACAAAGTACAGAAAGACAATTTTTTTAAAATAAGAAAACAGCTTCCATTTCAGTTGCTCAGAAATAGCTCTTGTATGTTTTTTTATAGAAGGCAGCAAAATGGGGTCTTAGATCTGCCTATGACAGTTCTTGCTTTATAATTGTCTTTTTATTAATTGGTTTTTTAAAAAATAAATGACAGTGGAATGTATTGCAATTCTTATTACATGTACATCACAATGTTTCATATCTCGTGTTGTATATAAAGTATATTCACACCAATTCATATCTTCATACATACTTTGGATCCTGATGCCCATCGCATTCCACCATCATTGCTAACTCCTTGACCCCTCCTTTTTCCTCCCACCCCTCTGCCCTATCTAGAGTTCGTCTATTCCTCCCATGCTCCCCCTCCCTACCCCACTATGAATCAGCCTCCTTATATCAGAGAAAACACTCAGCATTTGTCTTTTTGGAATTCACTTAGCATTATCTTCTCCAACTCCATCCATTTACCTTCAAATGCCATGATTTTATTCTCTTTTATTGCTGAGCAATATTCCATTGTGTATAAATGCCACATTTTTTTATTCACTCATCCACTGAAGGGCATCTAGGTTGGCTCCACAGTTTAGCTATTGTGAATTGTGCTGCTATAAACATTGATGTGGCTGTGACCCTGTAGTGTGCTGTTTTTTTTAAGTCCTTTGGGTATAGACCGAGGAGAGGGATAGCTGGGTCAAATGGTGGTTCCATTCCCAGTTTTCCAAGGAATCTCCATACTGCTTTCCATATTGGCTGCACCAGTTTGCAGTCCCACCAGCAACGTATGAGTGTTCCTTTTCCCCACATCGTCACCAACACTTATTGCTGTTTGTCTTCATAAGAGCTGACATTCTGACGGGAGTGAGATGATATGTTAGAGTAGATTTGATTTGCATTTCTCTAATTGCTAGAGATGATGAGCATTTTTTCATATATTTGTTGGTTGATTGAATATCCTCTTCTGAGAAGTGTCTGTTCAGGTCCTTGGCCCATTTGTTGACTGGGTTATTTGATTTTTTGTGCTTAGCTTTTTGAGTTCTTTATATACCCTAGAGATTAGTGTTCTATCTGATGTGTGAGGGGTAAAAATTTGCTCCCAGGATATAGGCTCTCTGTTCACCTCACAGATTGTTTCTTTTGCCGAGAAGAAACTTTAGTTTGAATCCACCCCATTTATTGATTCTTGGTTTTAATTCTTGCACTATAGGAGTTTTATTAAGGAAGTAGGGGCCTAATCCTACATGATGGAGATTTGGGCCTACTTTTTCTTCCATTAGGTACAGAGTCTCTGGTTTAATTCCTAGATCCTTGGTCCACTTTGAGTTGAGTTTTGTGCGTGGTGAGATATAGGGGTTTAATTTCATATTGTTGCATATGGATTTCCAGTTTTCCCAGCACCATGTGTTGAAGAGGCTATCTTTTCTCCAATGCATGTTTTTGGCACCTTTGTCTGATATAAGATAATTGTAATTTTGTGGGTTAGTTTCTGTGTCCTCTATTCTGTACCATTGGTCTACCAGTCTGTTTTGGTGCCAATACCATGCTGGTTTTGTTACTATTACTCTGTAGTATAGTTTAAGGTCTGGTATAGTGATGCCACCTGCTTCACTCTTTCTGCTAAGGATTGCTTCAGCTATTCTGGGTCTCTTATTTTCCCAGATGAATTTCATGATTGTTTTTTATACTTCTATGAGGAGTGTCATTGGGATTTTGATCAGAATTGCATTAAATCTGTATAGTGCTTTTAATCGTATGGTCATTTTGATTATATTAATTTTGCCTATCCAAGAGCAAGGTAGATCTTTCCATCTTCTAAGGTCTTTTGAATTCTTTCTTTAGGGTTCTGTAGTTCCATTGTATACATCTTTTACCTCTTTCATTAAATTGATTCCCAAGTATTTTATATTTTTTTGAGGCCATTGTAAATGGGGTAGTTTTCCTCATTTCCCTTTATGAGGATTTGACACTGATATATAGAAATGCCTTTGACTTATGGGTGTTGATTTTATATCCTGATTCTTTGCTGAATTCATTTAATAGTTCTAGAAGTTTTCTGGTGGAGCTTTTTGGGTCTTATAGGTATAGAATCATATCATCAGCAAATGTTGCTAATTTAAGTTCTTCTTTTCCTATACACATCCCTTTAATTTCTTTCATCTGTCTAATTGCTCTGGCCAGTGTTTCAAGAACTATGTTGAATAGAAGTGGTGAAAGAGGGCATCCCTGTTTCTCATTCCAGTTTTAGAGGAAATATCTTTAATTTGTCTCCATTTAGAATGATGTTGGCCTAAGGCTTAGCATAGATAGCCTTTACGATGTTGAGATATGTTCCTGTTATCCCTAGTTTTTCTAGTGTTCTGAACATGTAAAGGTGCTGTATTTTGTGAAGTACTTTTTCTGCATCTATTGAGATAATCATATGATTCTTATCTTTGAATCTATTGATGTGATGAGTTACATTTATTGTGTGTTGAACCAACCTTGCCTACCTGGGATGAGTCCCACTTGATCAAGTTGCACGATCTTCTTGATACGATTTTGTATTCAATTTGCCAGAATTTTATTGAGAATTTTTGCATCTATGTTCATTAGAGATATTGGTCTAAAGTTTTCTTTCTTTGATGTGTTTTTGCCTGCTTTGGGGATCAGGGTGATATTGGCCTCATAGAATGAGTTTGGAAGTGCTGCCTCTTTTTCTATTTCTTGAAATATATTGAAGAGTATTGGTATTAGTTCTTCTTTAAAGGTCTTGTAGAACTCGGCTGTGCATTCATCCAGTTCTGGGCTTTTCTGGAGGGTGTCTAGTAGGGTGTCTCTGCAGGGAGGAGGGGAGCCCTGTGCTCTGACATGGGTTGTCCTCAAGCATATACTCCACAGGTAGAGGCAGGATACAGACAGGTGCAGCACTCATGTTTTTAAAAGAGAAGAACAGAAATATTGGTGCACATTAGCCTTGGGCTGTAGCTCAGTTGTAGAGCGCTTGCCTACCCCATGTGAGGCACTGGGTTTTGTCCTCAGCTCCACCTAAAAGCCTCTCTACATCTAAAAATTATATAAAAAATAAATATTGGGGCAGAGATAGAACATGGTGGAAGGGTAGAAATGTCAGCTTTGTAAAGTGATCTGATGTATGTTTGAATAATACAAATCTAAGTGTTTCCCATGAGTTCTGAAAAATAGTAATCACAGTAGATGTCAAAATCAATAGTATCCAAAATTAAATGAAAAAAAATCGTTTGATTATCTGTATGTTGTTCTACTTACCATAAATAGTTCAAATAATTATTTTTTCCTTGTTCTGGGGACAGCAGTGTCTGTGGGGAGAGCAGGGCCCATGGGAACAGCAGGACCACATCCACAGCCCTTTTAATATTTTTCCTTGAAAGTGGGGTCTGGGTAAGTTTCCCCAGGCTAGCCTCCAAGTTGTGATCCTCCTGCCTCAGTCTCTTAAGTGGCCAGGATTATAGGCAGAGGCCATTATGCCAGGCTTCAAGTAAATCAAACACAAGGCATGAAACCAAACAGGTGAAGCTGTTGTTCATAGCCATCTTTGCAAATTGTAGTATGATTGTTAATTTGAAATACATAAAAATCTATTTACAGAACTGACGAACAACCCTTTCTCACAATTAAAAATATATGTGAATAAAAATCTAAATAACTCAAAACTGCGTGACTTTGGAGGAATAATGTAGGCCATGCATGATTTTAAAACACGTCTGTTTCCCACTTCTCTTCAGTGAAACATCTAGACCTTGTGAACCACGGCCTGCCCTGGTCACCTCGAGTGCCAGGAGTGCACAATCTCCCCTGTGTCCTGCCAACTCCTCTGTTTCAGTAAGCAAAACAGGTGTGGTGGACGCTCCTTCCTCGAGGAAGAATCTCTCCGAGGCACCAGTAAACCGTGAACTAGACTGTCAATGTTCTGCACTGATTGGCCACAGTGTGGATCTCAGTTGTTGGACGCTGGAGCACCCAACGGTTGGGCCACTGCAGGGGAAGTCAAGGTGAAGATGTCAGCCTCGCAGAAGAGCTTTGGTGTCCACTGTAGCTCTCGCGCCCAGCCGGCTCCGCGCTGCCGCAGACTCCCAGGCCTCCCCCGGCGGACTCTGGAGTCATCCTGTCTTCTCTGACGCTCCAGTTTTCATGGACTGGGTCTGTGACAGCTTCTCCAAGTGGACTCCTTCGTCCCTCGACCATGTCATCTTTGCTCCTTGGTCACACTTCCTCCTAGTGAGACATTCCAGGCTCCTCTTGCCACGCCCTGCCCTGGGTGGGGACCAGCCTCCTCCCCAGGAGGTTGGCCACCTCCTACTGCAGGACACTGTTGCCAACTTAGGTCCAGGCCTTGGACGGGTGTGAAGCTCTGCGTGAGCCACGGCCTCCAGGGGCCTGGGGGTGGGATGAAACCAGGCCCCCAATGCCACCCAAAGCCCCTACCAGAGATGAAGCTTTTGTGGAGGACATTTGTATTAAGGAAAACGTGCAGACCTCGACTCCTATTGGAAGTCGGCAAGGGCGCGTCTCCAGGAAACCCACATCTTGTGACAGGTCCTCAGAGCCGGGGATTCTCCCTGCCGTCTTCAGCAGATTTCCCCTCAGAGAGACTGACCTGAGTTTTTAAGAAACACAGCGGAGCTTTGGGTAGTTCTAGAAATTTGTATAACATAATGATTCGTCTAGTCTACACTCAGGGGATTCCAATTCACCCAGGTGACGAGTGAGGAAACGGGGCGAATACTATTGAAAGGGCTCTTTACGTCCGTTTCCTGAGTGGATGGGAGATGCCACCTCTCGAGGGCTACGGGGAGTGTCAGGTTTGTTCAGGAGGCAGAAGCACAAGAGGCGGAAGGCCTCAGCTAAGGTTCAGTCGGCGTTTCTGTGGGAAGTGGCACGGGCAGGATGGACGTGGAGGGCTGGCCAGTTGGACGGCTCCTGGACGCCGTGGGCAGCAGGATGGTCCTGGTTTCCTCCCTGAGAGCCAGCAGGGGCAGTGGTGGCTTGGGCAGGGGAGTGGCTGGGTGGGCAGGCCCCATGGGTCACGTGGTCTGCATGTGACACCCAGGCTGCAGGTGAGGTGGCCACTCCTGGGCACTGGTTGACCCTGGGAGGGGCAAGCTCTCCGGGGTCAGCAGACTTTTCAAGAGGTCAAGACATGGACAAGAAAACCACCGGTACATACTCAGGAGGGCTTTGTGCCTGGCTTCTCTTATTCCTGCGAGGTTAATTCCAGATGATGTGAATTTCAAGAATTCATCCCTTTCATTGCTGAGTGGGATGCAGCTTTGTCAACTTTATTTTTTATTTGCAACCCCAGAATACATGTGCAAAGACTAAAAAGTCGACCCACACTCTAAAGCTAATAAGAAAAAGAGCCGTCTTCTGCTCCATCTGCCTTCATTTTAAAATTCCACTGTTTTTAAAATACACAGAGTGAAGTGCCTGTCGTTCTGGTTGACCAGCTCACACGTCTGGGGTGCACAAGGTGATGTTTGAGACGTGTATCTGCTCTGGTTTGGACCCGGAATGTCCCCTGACATGTGGTGAAGACCGGTGGCCCGCAGGCTGCTGTTGCGGGGTGCAACCTGCAGGGGCCCAGGGGAATCGGGGCCAGGGGGCTGCCCTGGAAGGACGGGGTGGGGGTGCGGGGACTCTTCCTCACTCGCTGCTCCTGGGCCTCGAGCTGCCGAGGACTGCAGCACCCTGCGCTGCGTTTCCACAGGCCCCAAAGCACTGGACAGCAGCCGTGGATTCAGGCTCTACAACCCAGAGCCAGAATGAAGTTTTCCTCTTTAGAAGTTGACTATGTGAGGTGTGGCCACAGGGTCGGGAAATTGACTAACGCATGTTTACTGTGAAATGAATCAAACTAGCGAACACACCATCACCTCATGCAATGTCATATTTTTTGTGGTGAGAACATTTGACGTGAATTGCGCTAGAAATGTCCGCGTCTGTAAGACCTGCTGCGAATTCCCCCTGAGGCCTCCTCACAAGGCGCAGGAGTGGCGAGTGTCCCCAACGTCGGTCTCCACGTTCTTAAGCAGTACTCGTTGCAACCACTGGTGCGTGGGTGGCCCCCCACAGTTCCCCCTCAGGGTGACATCGATCTGTTTTACACCTGGAGGGTATTTGGGTGCAGTAGTGGTGATCTTTAGACCAACTCATGGGCTCTTCTCACCATCAGACTGACGTTTTTGTCCTCAAGGCCGGAGATTGTCCAAACATGGCTGCTGTGGTGCCCTCATCACAAGTTACATGGTGGCAGTGGCCCTGGTGCCCTCCAAGGAAAGGGCCCTCAGTCTCCTCATGGTCTTCCCTGGAGCCAGAGGGGTGGGGCGAAGCCGCCTTGTGGCCCCGTCTCAGCTGGGGGCAAGGTCCTCTTGGCTTCCCCTGTTTGGGCTGTCACAGAACATGACAGGCTTGACTGCGTGTATCTCTGGTTCTCACCCAGTTTCTGAGCCTTTTAACCTTTGCTTTACCCAATAGTAAGACAATGTCCCCACAGGGACCCTGCCAATTTCCTCCTGTGGGCTCCCTGGAAAACACCCCTGTCCACAGGCCCACGCTGGGCCAGGAAATCGGTGGCTTCTCTCTCCCCCTGGTCTGTGGCCTTGGCTCTTGCCTGTGTCTCCGTCCTTAGGGACTTCAGGCGCAGCACAGGAGCAGTGTCCTGGGGATCCTCTCTGGGGTTAAAGACATGTGTCCTCTGATGGCTTCGCAGTGCCAATAAAATGGCAGCAGCTGCTGACCTGCTGGGGACTGTTCCACGGGCTGCTCCTGATCCTCATGACGACCTGTGCCAGGGTCACCACGGTCGGGGGGAAGTGAGACACCGCCTGCCACCGAGGGTGCGCCTTGAGTGGCGGGAGCTCAGACGGGCACAGCAGGGGGAGGGGCCTTTCCATTCTGCACCCCACGTCCACGTCACGGAAAAAGCAGACGCAGCCCCGATGGCTTCAGGCACGTGGCTGAGCACTTGAGTCACTCTGGGTGCTTTTAATCTGGCAAGTGCATTGCTCCCGCCTGCTCCTCGGGTGGCCATCAGGGAGTCTCCACGGGACAGGCGTGGCCTCGAGGGAGGCGGCTCCACTCGGCAGTGCTGGGGGAGTGGGCAGCAGCCCCGCGGAGGGCTGCTGGGCTCAGTGGGACCCTGTGCTTCTAAAGGACTCTTGGGGGTCTCAGGATCAGCAGCCGAGGGCCCCTGCCCCTGTTGTCACACGTCACTCTGGTGCCCACGTCATAGCCCCACCTGTTTCTCAGGTGGCTCCACATTCTCAGGTGCTGAGTCCTCGACGCAGAGCTGCAGTTAGCGGAGCAGGCATCGGCTGTGGACTAGCTGTCCACGCTGCGGTCAACCAGATGGGCAGGGCCTCTCAGCCTGAAAGGAGTTGGTTTATCATGTCTGCTGGCAGTGCAAGCAAATCAGGTGTGGCATTAGCATCCACATTTGGTAGTGGGTTGATCTCTCACCTCTAAGCTAGAGAATCATTTTTTTTTAATCTGAAAATACCTGGAGAAATAGCACTCTCTTGTAATCCCAGTGACTGGGGAGGCTGAGGCAGGAGGATCACAAGTTAGAGGCCAGCCTCAGCAACTTAGTGAGACTCTCAGCAACTTAGCAACCTGTCTCAAAAAATATAAAGATTTGGGGAGGTAGCTCAACAGCAGAGCATCCTTAGGTTCAGTCCCTGGTATAAAAACAATTTAAAGAAATAAAATTATTCAGAAATTTTGAATTATTAGATATGGAAACAAAACATTTTGTATACAGGACAGAGAATAGTGAGGTGAGAATTCAATACTGGTGAAGAAAATTGAACTTGGCAACTTTAGCCCCCTTCCAAATTTCCTTCCTTTCTTATTTATTAATTTATTAAGAGCCAACAGCCAAATGCTTTATGGAATATTTGTATCAGATTTGTACATAAGAACTATCTTTAACACCAAAAGAAATGAATATAAAGGCAAATCACTTCAAATATAAGCAAGAAAGTCCAAAGCTACAAATGACCACGGTGAATGGTTCATGGTGCAGAACTAGGGTGGAAGAGTTTGTCTCACATTAATACACATTTTTTCTTTGCCAGTGAGACAAAAAATCAGGGCTTTAATAATGATAATCAAAAGCGACCGTCCCCTCCAAGCTGCCTGTGTGACTTTGGTCATTCATAGGCCTTATTTATGTCGCATGGGATGCACACCCTCAAGAGCACGGTGGACACTCATGGCTGAAGGTTCAGGAACACTGGTCTGACATCTGCGGTGTCCTCAGGACTGTAACCAGTGCGGGAGGGACGCTGCCTGGGAAGGACTTCAGGATGTGAGACCGCCCCGCAGCAGAGGAGGCCGCAGCCGCGGGCAGCAGGTGCCAGGGCAGAGGACGGCGACTCGGCCTCCCTTCCCGGCCTCCTCGGGCCTCGCTCCCGGGAGGCTTGGCGATGCCGTGAGTGGCTCCAGGCAAGGCAAGGCCTGCTGGGAACGGAGGCTGCCATCCGGCCTTTACTCGGGATTGGCCTTTCCTGGCGGTGTAGACAACGGCGCCAATGTCCAGTCCTGGTCAGAATGGTGCCCGGCTCCCTGCGGTCTCAGCCCTGGCCAGACCCGGCCAGGGTCACTCGTGCCCGGGGAGCAGGCCAGAGACGTGCCTGCCCCCTCTTCCTGCCCTGCTCCCCCGAGCCCCCCAGGCCCCAGGCAGACCAGGAGCAGACCAGGAGCCCCAGTTCTGTCCACGGCTCCTTTGTTTTCCCGCCCTCAGGCCCTTTTTTCTGCTTTATGTATACGTTTGGTTTTCAACTTTCATTCCTCTCTAGCAGGTTAGTCCATGGCTACCTCTTTTGATATTTCGTTCAGGGTTTATAGTAAATAAACTGCTCTGATGTCCTCCAATAACGTATTTACCATGACAAGCTTCCTTCAGAACTGACATTTCAAAATTTGTTTCATAGCATTATGTTAATGACCAACTGAATTTTATTGGTGGAATTTAGCGTATTGCCTGATATATAGCATATTTTCTTAAATACTTTTAATGACATCAGAAATGCCTGTATTATATATCTGAGAGTCATCTGCATTGGGTTGGAAATGCTGATGGTTTTGTTCATGTTTATTGATCAAGTGAATCTGAACAATTTAAATTAAAATGTCTCCATTGAACTCTATTTGCTCATTTCTCCTTTTAAATCTGTCCAGTTCTTTTTGTAGGGAGGGACATTGAACCCAGAGGTTGCTTCCCCATTGAGCCACACCATCCCCAGCCTTTTTGTGTGTATTTAATTTACAGACAGGGTCTAGCTTAGTTGCTTAGGGCCCCTCTAAATTGCTGAGGCTGACATTGAACTCAAGATCCTCCTGCCTCAGCCTCCTGAGGTGCTGGGATGACAGCTCTGTGCCACTGTGCCCAGCAAGTTTGTCCAGTTTTATGCCTAAAACATTCCACGAGTACCACAGTCCCCAATGAAAATGATTCAAGATCTTTCCTGCTAAAATGTTTCTACCTCCAGTTATCCAAATACCCCTAAATTCCCCCAAAAGTCAAATTTCCCCAAGGAAGAAACACCGTGGCCACCAGATTTTCCTCCTGATGGACGCCCTAGTTTCCCTTGTGTCTGACCTCAGACTGGCCCCTTCTCAAGGCCCATGACCCCTGCTGTCACTCTGCTCCACACCCAGCCTTGTCCAAACCACTGCTCCCGTGACTGCGCCTCAAGGTCTCCTGGTACTTACTGTCTGATTATTTCTCTCCTTCAATTCGGAGCTCTTCTAAGTGTGATCCAGCAATGTTACTGCAGCCCAACACTGTGCCCTTCTGATGTTTGCCCCGGCCTCCAGGGTTTCAGGAGTGTGATCTCTGATACCAAATTCCATGCAGTGTCCAACCCTGGCCCAGGTGAGCTCCACAGGATGCTGATTCCACATCCTCTCAGCCCCACTTGCTCCTGTTGGCTGAAGGGCCCTGGCACTCGGTTCTACCTCCAGGACGGTGCTCTAGTTGCAGGCCAGGCTGGTTCACCTGGGTCTACAGAGGACAGCTTTGATGGACACCCAGCCCCATGGAAGCTCTCAACTGCTGCCATCCACAGAGCCTGCATGCTTAGCTCTCGGCAGCACTGTGACTTTCTCCAAGGACATGGAGAGCAATTACGGCAGCATTTGTGGTACACCTTAGGTGCTGTGAAGGTCGGTGACAGATGGGGCCCTCTACGGTGGGCGTATGACGAGGGGAGCGCGTACTGGGAGCAGGCCACCATCTGACAACTGGAAAGAAACAAGGAATGGAGGGTGGTCAGGGAGCAGGACCTCTGGAGCTCCCTGACCGTGTGAGGACAGCTGTCACCCGACACCAGCAAGCAGAGCAGAGCCTGGGACCTGTGTAGTGGCTGAGGAGCAGAGAGGGGCAGGAGGCTGGGAAACGGCAGCCACTGCCACACGGATGTCCACCCACCACCTCATGGCTCCATCCAGGAGGGCACGTAGTGGTTAAGATGGCGGGGGTCCTGTATGGGAGCACAACCTGCTCGCCAGGGCAAGGGTGCTGTGGGTGGCCTGCTCTCAGGGGAGGACCTCGGAGGGGCACTGGTGGGTGTGTGGGGCCCTCTTCTTGTGCCACTGGCCCACATCATGAGTCCCAAACACAGGACATCAGTGGGGCAGACAGGGCTGAACATATACACCCACCGTCTCTGGGGACTTTGGATAACACAATGACCAAATCCCTCATCCCAGGGAGATGTCTCCAGCCCCTGTGTCATCACTCTGATAGGTATGAGGACGTTTACCAGCTTGTGCAGGACCCAGCACAGGCACAGGGAGGGACCGGTGACCTTGGGGGCTCCGACCTTGATCTGTGCCCACTTGGAGTTACTGGGGCTGATGGAGGTGGCCTGAAAGACACTCCAGAGGCACCTGGAGCCAAGCCATACCCCCTGGTGACTCTGTGGAAGTAGAAACAAGTTTACAAGCGATGTCGTCCAGGGAGTGACCCAGGCCAAAAGCTGCCTCTGAAAGGGGGACTCCCTTACAGAGGGGAGCCATGATTGCCCAGGCCAGGTTTCTGAGACTCCCGTCGTGGGCTTCACCCTGCTCCCAGTGAAGTCACTGAGGACAACGTGGTAGAGGAAGGCAGCATTGCCAAGGTGCCCAGGCCAGTCTGGGACAGGAAGAGGGCCACCTCTCTGGAGGCATTCATCCTGGTCCTGGGAATGTCCCTCCATCCCAGGGCCAGCGGGCCCCCGACACAAACACAGGGTGACCTTCTCCACGGTGTGTGGAGCACTGTGCTCCCCAGCAGCCACGGGTCCCACCCACTGCTTCCGGCAGCATCAAGGCCTGTGCTGTACAGCCAGCTTCCTGGCCAGAGTGCCCTGCTGTCTGCGGTGCAGCTGGCTGAGGGCCGGTGCTTGCCCCAGTGCTGGGCCAACCGTCCCCGACGGGAGTTCCACAGCAGCCCTGAATGAGAGGCTCAGAGCGCGAGACCTCCTTCAGATGAAGTTCCCCGGGTCCCGAGATGCTGAAGGATCCCAGGCCTAGCGCTGGCCCAAGGCCAGAACTCGGCAGAGCCCAAGCTGTCCAGCTCCAAGGAGCACAGTGACCACCTGCGCACGTGAAGGGCAGCTGTCAGTTCCCCTCCTCACACTCCTCATCTCAATCTAACGTGCAAGATGGTTCAACTTGCCATTTTCTCTCAGTCTCTCTTCAGTTCTGCTCTCCTGCTGTTTAATTTCCTGTTAAACGTTCTACAGGCCTCATCAGCCAACAAATATGTGAAAAATGCTCATCATCTCTAGCAATTGGAGAAATTCACATCAAAACTACTCTAAGATTTCATCTCACTCAGTCAGAATGGCAGCTATTATGGAGACAAACAGCAATCAGTGTTGGTGAGGATGTGGGGAAAAGGCACACTCACACATGCTGGTGGGACTGCAAACTGGTGCAGCCAACATGGAAAGCAGTATGGAGATTCCTTGGAAAACTGGGAATGGAACCACCATTTGACCCAGCTATCTCTCTCCTCGGTCTATACCCAAAGGACTTAAAAACAGCACACTACAGGGTCACAGCCACATCAATGTTTATAGCAGCACAATTCACAGTAGCTAAACTCTGGAACCCACCTAAGTGTCCTTCATGGATAAAGAATGGATAAATAAAATGTGATACACACACACACACACACACACACACACAATATAATATTATTCAGCAATAAAAGAGAATACAATCATGGCATTTGCAGGTAAATGGATGGAGTTGGAGAAGATAATGCTAAGTAAAGTTAGCTGATCCCAAAAAACCAGATGCTGAAAGTGTCCTCTGATTTAAGAATGCTGGTTCATCATGTACTTAGGGGTTCCTGGGAGGATCAGGTGAACTCTAGATAGGGCAAAGGGGAGAGAGGGGAAAGGAGGGGGCATGGGATACAAAGGACGGTGGGATGAGGTGGACATCATTACCCTAAGTACATGTGTGAAGACCCAAATGGGTGACGGTACTTCATGTACAATCAGAGATATGAAAGATTGTGCTCTTCACATGTGATATGAATTGCAATGCATTCTAAAATACTGTCATATATAACAAATAAAAATTTAAAAAGTTCCACAGGCCTGTATTATACATGCACAAAATGCAAATATCAAATACAACAATGATAAGAAGACACCAAAGAGCAAACTTACTTTAAAGTTGAATGTACTGAATGCTGAGTGTCTCCATGTTAGGATGGCAAGGGAAGATCCTTAATGGAGTTGGAATGAAATAAAGTGTGATTATTAATTCCTAGAAATAGCCAACAATATTGCACTGACTGGAAATGCAGGTACGGAGTGGAGATAATACAAGTCTTTGTGAACAGTGTGCTTCCTACAGAGATGACATCCTCCGTTGTACTGTGGTTTGCTAACTGACAGGCGAATAAAAATGTGACACTTCTGTAAGGTGCCCAGACTCTGGGTAAGCCCAGAGGGACTATGGAAACAGCAGAGGTGTGGGTGCTGAGGTCTGGGTGACATTGGGTGAATGCACTGGTCAGAGAGACCTCAGCAGGGTCTTCTGAAATGGAAACCACAGGTATCTGATTTTTCTGCTTCTTATGCACATAATTATGAGAATGGCCTCCTGTTGCTCCTGTCCTCTGAGAAAGAAAAATAGCGTCTTGCTCTGCCACCGGCACTTGTGCATCCAACAGAGAAAGAAACTGTCATCTCCCTCTAAACCCAGAGTCATAGATGTAAATATGCACATTCCGTGAATGTCCTCAACTCTGTGGAAATGGTCCTCACCATTCTCTCTACATTCTGGGAGAAGTGACAGCTTCCCAGTGAGCACCCTGAGACTGCCCTGGGAAATGGAGAGCTGGTGAGTTCTGGGACAGTCAGGGGCTTGCTGGGAGGAAGCACCGTCAACCGTGGGCAAGAGCCTGGGAAGGGGGCTCAGGGGCATCTCACCATGGACTCCCTGCAGCCAGCCTCAGCCTCCCACTGTGTGCACTCAGCCCCTGCTGCTCCTGGGCCCCAGAAGGGAGGAGACCCCTGCAGACTGCAGCCTTGCCCAGACTCCAGGACACTGTACTTGCCCTCTGCACAGTGTGGACCTGCAAGAAAGGAACTCACCTGGGTAGACAGTCTGCCTGTGTGGTGCTGCCTCCCAGGCAGGTGGAGGGCCAGAGGGACAGAAGGCAGGTCCACAGACCTGAGGGAGGCAGCAACCTCTCCCACCTCACCCCTGAGAGAGCAGACTGAGCTGCTCAGGCCCAGGGCTGACAGCCTCCGCTCAGGAGCCGGGTCATCCCTGGTAGACGCTCGCTCCTGTCAGCAAGCAGGGGCAACCTGTAGCTGAGTCCTGGGCATCTGCAGAGGGGCAGGCTGCAGGTGTGCAGTGCTCTCCTCCCCTGGGAGCCAGGGCAGAGCGGGAGTCCAGGGACAGGGTGTGGGGACCCTGGGATTCTGAGGAAGAGGGCTGAGAGCAGACGGCAGCTGCCCCACTTGCCTTCCTGAGGGTCTGGACAAATGGACACTGACCAGGCCTTCTATAGAGACAGAAGTATGACCCCATCCTGCAGTCCAAGTAGCCTTTCAGACCCCTGGCCAGCAGGCATCTTCCCTATCTGCCCACCTCCTGGGGACGGCCATTCACAATGTTTTCTTGACTCTAGGAAACTCCACTGAATGTCAGCGTCTTCGTCTTCTCTTGCTGTTGATTCAGAGTTGACAGCTTGCTTTCCAAAATTCACGAGGAAGTGACAGAGAGGATAAGGTGCCTCTAAGTGGAGACAAGTAGGAGGCTCTGTCCGAAATGAGGGTAAACCCGTGGGTGACACCGCAGATCAGGACAGAATCAGGAGCGCGGGCCAGGGGACCCGTGTTGAGCTTAGGAGGAGATCACACCTGTTGGGACACCTGATGTGACAAAAGGGGTCCTTCAGAGAAAGAGGTGGGGGCGACTTTTCAAAGTACTCTTCTAGGTCAACGAGGCCATTACGGGACAGTGTGACAGACCCCCATGTTAGCCCGCGGGAGCTGGGCCCTGCGTGAACCACAGACCCTGCTCTCAGGTGCGCGGACCAGAGTCCAAGATCACCACCGCAGTCCAGCGTGGGTCGGGGCGTGTCCTCGGGTGACAGGGGAGCAAACATTTTAGGACACTGGTCTCATGAGGGTGGAGCCCGCAGACCTAACCATGAGTGTGACGGAGACGCAAATGTGACATCTATAGTGAAAGAAGGTTGACCACGGGGAGTGACCTTCACAGCGCGGGCTCGGGGAAGGGTCCTTACCTGAGAGCGCACTGCAGCAGCCAGGGAAAGGTCGTCCGCGGTGGGCAACCATCCTGGTTCCTCTGGGTCTGGGAGGAGACTGACTGCCAGGCGGGGGACACCCAGGGGTGCACACCCGTCTCAGCTCCGGGAACGCTCACTTGAATTGTGCATTTTATGGTGTCTGAGTGGACTGTGAAGAGACACTGAATTCTAAGATACCAACACCAAATTACCTGAGAGTGTGCTGACTCGATGTGCCTTGAAATGAAGGCAAAGTGAGGTGGGTTTATGACCCCCGGACCTTGTCTGTCACAGCAGCAAGCGTCCCACAGACTCTGGCAGCTGTTGGACTCAAATACTTCAAATACTGGAAAATAAAGGACGCAATTTTTTTCTTAAATTTTCTCCTGGTGGCCAGAGAGAGGTGGTTCGGCACTGTCTGCATCTCAAGTGGCCTCCAGAGGCACAGGAGAGACCCCACGATTCTCTTTTTAACACAGCATTTACCGGGTTTCCCTGTAGCTTTCTTTATAGTGTGTAAGTCCCCAGTGCGTAGTTAGAATCCCCGTCCCTGGCCGAACACTTCCTGTGTGATGGAATCGGGACACTGTCTTGTGGGCTCTGCTTAGTCGGGGGCACAGTAAATGCCTGAGACTCACCGGGCTGTTGCACATCTCGCCTGTTTCCATAGCTGTGAGGATCCTACGGCAACTTGTCAACCATTCTCCTGCCGTTGAGCTCTCCGGCTGCTTCCGGCTGGGGAGCCACAACAATGCTACTGTCAAGCACCGTTGGTCTCCCTGACAAGTTCTTGTCCCTGTTCTGATTCACATGGGGAAGTCTCTGTCTAGGCCAGGGATTCTCAAGACTCTTGGTGCCAGGCCGTCATCTCACCACCCCTGCTCAGCTGGGACAGTCCCTAAGCCTGGCGTCCACGGACAAGATCCAAACCAGCGAATCCCCAGCCTGCAGCCAACCTGGCTGCTCCCCTGCCTTGCCTGCTGCGCTCCTTCCCACCCAGGAAGGCTGTCCCCTGCTACCTCTGCTCCAGTGCCTTCCTCGCAGGGCCCCCGAGGCTGCCTGGGCTTTCTTGCTGGGATCTGTGCACACAGAACTTCCTCACAGCTATTTCTGTGTCTACAGTCTTACCTGATTAGAGCAAACCCTGACCAGGTGAACGCTAGACAAGCACTCTACCACTGACCAGAGAACCGTGGACACACCACCCCCAAGGTGGAAGAGAAAGGCGCTCACTTCCAGGGGCAGGCCCCTCAGTCAGGCAGCTGGCTGCCCTCTGAACTCAGGCCTCTCACGGCAGAAGAATTTCCATTAATGATGCCAAAGCCTTTGTGGGAGAAAAGTCATTGTCCTATGGAAAACCCATGTAGATGGAGTGAAAATGGGGGATAATGATCTTTTTTTCCTAAATAGCAGTTTAGTATCAAAGGCACTTCTGTTTTTATTATGATAACTTTTATATCCACAGTATGATTAAATACACAATGCAATTTCTAAAAGAATGTATCCAGCTAAAATTGCCCCAGTTTAACAGATTCCCCCTTTTTGTTAGTCTTTATTGCTCATGTGCAAGCACTCACATGGCACTGCACCCCACTTTTCCACTGAAATCACATTATGAACAGCATGCTCCACACACCCGTCGCATGGAGCCAAACCGTGTACTGCTTCTGAGTTCATGATTTTAAATGCTGTCAATAGGACAATTTTCACTTCTAGCTTGTTTATACTTCCAACTAATCTCAGAGATACACTTCCGAAAGTTGTATTTAAAAAAAAAAAAATCAAACCAAAACACAAGTAGCCTCAGTGCCTAGATACAGACTGCTCTGCGTGCTTCCATTCATCTTCTGTTGTCCACAGAACATTATCAATGGATTTGTCCAAGATGTAAGATCTCACAAGTTTGATATTAATAAAACCAAGATTCAGAAAATATAAAGTACCCACTTATGTGTGTTGAATACACAAAAATTGTTGTGTTGTATACACAACAATTCAATCTAATTTTGGTGATTTTTTTTTGGTACCAAGGTTTGAACTTAGGGCACTCAACCACTGAGCCACATCCCCAGCCCAATTTTTTATATTATTTACAGACAGAGTCTCACTGAATTGTTTAGCACCTCACCATTGCTAAGGCTGACTTTGAACTTACGATCCTCTTGCCTCAGCCTCCTGAGCCACAGGGATTACAGACGTGCGCCAGCTGTGGGCATAGTTTTGGTGATTTTTAATATAATCATCTAAAGAATAGCAAGAACCAGGCGCTACAGCCACACCTATAACCCCAGTGACTTAGGAGGCCCAGGCAGGAGGATTGCAAGTTCAAGGCCAGCCTCAGCAACTTAGTGAGGCCCTGTCTCAAAATAAAAAAGTGTTGGGATTTGGCTCAGTGTAGAGTGCCCCTGGGTTCAGTCATCAGTATTGGGGGAAAAAAAAGAAAGGCAAGAAATTGATCATAAAAAATAAGAAGAGCAGTATATCTGGGGAACAGAAATGGGTAGATGGGGATCACACAAAATCATAAAACAAAATCCTTCTTTGGGCAGGAGCTGGTAAATAAATCAGTTTTATTTTACTATTAATCTACATACATTATTTATAATTTTAACGTTACCTGGAAGTGTGGCCAGTTCAAATGAAGCATTGGTCATTAAACTGAATTTAAGCAGCCACAGTAAACTTGAGGCTGATGCATGGCACAGCTCTGTCACGTGGCTCATGTTTTCCTGTATTTATAGGAAAAGTGATTTCGGAAATGCCATCAGAAAAGCAGCTGTTGTAGGGCTGGGGACTAGCTCAGTGGTAGAGTGCTTGTCTAGCGTTCACCAGGGTCTGGGTTCCATCCCCAGCACCACAAACAGTCAGAACGCATGTGTTCTAAGAGAACGTACCACGAAGGGGAGCGACATGCGACATACAAAAGGAAAACGCAGGGAGAAGTCAGCCTCATAGCACCAGCACGAGGAAGCAGAGCATCGAAAGGAAGGAAACTCGGCATGAATTGAAAACCTTACTGAAGCGGTGCCTCCCAAGAGGAGCCGTGGAGCCCGGCTCCACAGGACAGGGCAGGTGGCAGGACAGGGCAAGTGGCAGCGGTGGGCTCTGCCAGGGCTCCTGGGGGGAAGGGCTGGCAGGAGCACGCGCTTTACCGCCCCGCGAGGCTTGGCCACCTGCTCCCACACCTGGCTGGCCCTGCTGTCCAGGCGCTCCCGTCTGGGGAGTCCCTGGCCGCCCCGCGGAGCTATCCCGCAGCTCCAGTCCTGCCACCAGAAGTGCGAGGCTCACCCCAAAGATGGCCTGCACCTGTCCTTCCTCAGACCCGCATCCCTGCTTCTTTTCGTGTGTGGACCTCCACCAGGGCTCCAGGTTCTGGCCCAAAACCTGGCCAGTTCTCTAGGCCTGGACCCTGCCTGGTTCAAATTCTTAGCAGGAGCGAGCATTGTGACGTCACTCTATCACTTTAGCTGCTATAACCAGGCAACCTGAGGTTCATTTACTGTCGCATAGGGATGGCCTTGGAGCCATGGGCACAGCCCAACTCCTGGGCAGAGACAGGCCTCCTAGAGGTCTCCCCAGGTCAAGGGGCCCAGTGCGGCTCTCTCCTGCTCTGGCTGCCTGGCATCCGCTGTCCATCTCTGCCCCGGAGCCGCTTCTCCAGACCAGTTTGTAGTGATCCTGGGCAGCTGGTGTGGGCCAGCCCCAGGTATTTCTTAGTAACATGTGCCATCTACCCTGATTCTACAGAACAGAGAATGGGGAAGGGCACCTGGGAATGAGTCACCTAGGCAGGAAGCAGCATGTGGGAGGTACACCGGGCCTTCAAAGTATGGAACTCAGGAGGGTGGGTGGCCTGGGGCGGCAGGGTCTCCATGCAATGTATATGGGGCTCTGTCAGGAAGTACCCAGTCAGGTAAAGGTCAGGGTGGCAGGGTGTTGCACTGGACAGTCGAAACACTGAAGGCAGACTCCTGCTGCCACTCCTGCTTGTCCCCTCCTGTCCCTCACCCACTTCTGACTGTGGCAGAGGAGCCCACTCAAGCTCTTACCACCGCTCAGGCAGAGGTGGCTCTTGGGCTTCCCATTTCTCTTCCGCACGTCCTTGTTCATCCAAGCTCATGACTGGGCTGCTATGTCCAGCGCTTTTCTAACTTACTGATGCTCCT
Source organism: Marmota marmota marmota (assembly GCF_001458135.2). Lineage (NCBI taxonomy): Eukaryota > Metazoa > Chordata > Mammalia > Rodentia > Sciuridae > Marmota > Marmota marmota. The sequence goes on from NW_026000207.1 coordinate 568,832, forward strand.
GTTCTCCTATCCAAGTCTACATGTGGCACCTACGTAAGTTATGTACAGGTATCCTGGGTGGCAATGGCTGTTTGGAAGACCTGAAGTGCTTCAGGGAGTAAAGAACACAGCACTAACTTCAATGCAAATGACACATGAGGGACATCAGCCATCAGTGGAATGTGGAAGAATTACCCAAGAACCACTAAGAGGAGGAAATAAAGACCAAAAGGATTGAACTGATACAGGGAACAAAATAAGTAAGGGTCTTTTCCCTACAGAGAGAAACTGGACACCAGAGAATAAAACTGTCCCAATCTGCAAGTATCCCTTTGTTACAAACCCATATTTAGAAGTTCATCCCATGGAAAAACCAATCTCCGAGAAACATGAATTGGGAAGAATTAACATCAAAGCTGAACGGAGAACTATTCTCCACCCACACCTTGTCCCACAGAAAGCTGGAGGTCCCCACACAGGCAGGGCCTAATTCTGTTCTCAATCCATTCTAGAAAATGAAAAGACCCCCAAGGTTAAAGGTGGCTTAAATTATAAGGCCTTTATTATTACAAACCAGAGCAACATGAGGAGGTACTTTTCCAGGCTAGGTGACTTGGGAGGCTGAAAACATCCATTGAAATTTCAAGTAAAAGCTGGGCACAGTGACATGTGCTTGTGATCCCAATTACTTGAGGGCTGAGGCCTCAGAATCATTTGAGCCCATGAGTTCAAGGCCAGATTTTATGTAAGATCAACAATGTCCATCATGAAAGAAAACATCTGAAAGCCACCAGAGATGGGTCATATTCACACCCACTCCAATCACACAAAAGGGAATGAGGACCCTCTGAACTCAGATGTCCCATGGCTCACCCTGGGCATTGGAGAGAGTACAAGTGCTACTGTCCCTGAAGATGTTGGGTAACTAAGCTGGAGAAGTTGAGATGAGTTCAGGCATGAGTTTTGGCAGAAACTTGAGGTGGTCAGGAAGTGCAACACAGACCTGGAAAGCCACCGAATATCTGGCAAACAAGGTATGTCCCTGTGTGAATGTTCATGTGAGGCCTGACATCTCACTGACGAATCCTGCTGTGTGAACAGCTCAGCTAAAGCCGGCCTGCAGCATGTATTTTCTGGTGCCGAATGAGGTGGGAGCTTAAGCTGTAGGCCTTCCCACACTCACTGCACTCATAGGGCCTTTCTCCTGTGTGCACTTTCTGATGCCGAACTAGGTGGGAGGTCCTGATGAAGTCTTTCCCACATTTACTGCACACAAAAGGCCTTTCCCCTGTGTGAACCCTCTGGTGTGCAATAAAGTCAGAGCTTCGACTAAAGAACTTGCCACATTCAGTGCACTCAAAAGGCTTAGTCTCAGTGTGAATTCGCTGATGTTTAATAAGAGTGTATTTGTGGCCAAAGGATTTCCCACAATCACTGCAATCATAAGGATTTTCCCCTGTATGGATGCTTTCATGCTGAACAAGTGTGGATTTGTGCCTGAAGACTTTCCCACAATCATTGCACTTGTAAGGCCTTGCTCCGTTGTGCACTCTCTGGTGTACAATTAGGTTAGAGTGATGGCTAAAGTATTTTCCACATTCACCACACTTATAAGGCATTTCTCCTGTGTGGATTCTCTTGTGCTGAGTAAGATTGTCTTTGCGACTAAAGGCCTTCCCACACTCACTGCACTCATATGGTCTCTCTCCAGTGTGGATCCTCTGGTGCTGGACCAGTGTAGCTTTGCGACTAAAGGCTTTCCCACACTCGCTGCACTCATAAGGCTTCTCCCCACTGTGGATCCTCTGGTGCTGGACCAGTGTATCTTTGCGACTGAAGGCTTTCCCACATTCACTGCACTTGTAATGCATTTGTCCAACATGCAGGATCTCCCTGCTTGCAGTTCTCTGGGCTGTCTTCCTCTTGTTATGGGTGATCTTTTGTTGGCAATGGCCCAAGCTAGCCTGGAAGTTCTTCTGCTCCACCTCACATTTAAAGGGGTTTTCTAATAAGTGAGTTCTTCACAAACTCTGCAGTTCTTCACCAATGAAGTCTTGCCTTCATCTCTTTGTGAAGGTTTCTCTACACTGTAATGCTTTAAGTTCCAGTTAAAGTCTGTAATGAACGACAACTGTCTCCCATATACCCCACATGTGTAAGTCTGAAGTCCACAGTGTGTTCCTTCCAGGAACAAAATATGTTTCAAGATGGGGCCACATAAATCACAAGGGTGAGCTGCTTGTGTGGCTGCACCTAGTAGATGTAGAAGTACTACCATGCAATACTCCTACAGAAATGCTCTGCTTCCATCCTTCACTCTGCACCAACACCCTGAAAGCAGAAAAATACTGCTGACACACAAGATGACTTTGGTAGAGGGGGCAATCCATCACAACTGTGAGTCTAGTACACTCAGGGTTAAGTCTATGGGACTATTGGCTGGATGGGGCTCAGATTTGAAAGTCTGCTGTATAGGGACCTAAAGTTTACAGAATGGAGAAGGCCTCACAAGGGACAAAGACACGATGATGTAGCACAGGCAGAAAAGGTCAGCAGGCTACAACCTCATCCTCTGCAAATGGCTTTTAGCAAGGCCTTGGCTGGCTGTTGGTGACAGATAAACACAATGCAGAAATGCATGTCTCTGCCCAGGAAATCTACTGAAAACAAAAGATGGGGGTGCAAGGACTACTGAAGGGTATCTGCACATCTGATTCGTTCATGTATGTTGGAAAGTACTGCAGAGAGAGGGGTAGAAACAGCCCTGGGTCTGAAATAAGAAATGACAAGTGTCCAGAACAGGGAGGCAAAGACTGAAATGAGGCATGGCCTCTGGCTTTGGAATCAAATCATGGCAAATTCCTGGTACCAACAGAACACAGCACTGAAGTCGTGCCTTCCCCACCAGGGAACCACCAGTGTCCGTCCAGGCCTCTCCTGTTGTGGGAGCGTCATAACTTCTGAGGAACCCAGGGTTCCCTCTCTCATTACAGTCAGCAACCACAAAGGATCTGGAAGATTCCAGTCACCGGGGGAAGATGGGACAGGGAACTCAAAGCACTGGCTCTGAGTAGCCCCCCAAAGAAACGAACATAACAGAATAAAAAAAAGTCTTGCTGGTACTGCCGGTAGGGTCCACAAATGGCGGCTTGACACAGGTGGACCCAAGAAAGGTCAACTAGACAAAGGTGGCAGACGCTGGAGCCCAGAGGTGTCAAGACAGGAGACTCGCCAAGGACTGGTGGGATGCACTGGGCGGACCGCCTGACCCCCAGCCCCCCTGGAGCAGCTGCAGAGGAGTTAGGGAGCGCAGGGAGCGGGGAGACCAGAAACCCCGCTGGGAAGTGGCACCAGAGAACCCAGGCGAGGGGCTCGGGGCGAAGGGCGGTGCCCACAGCGCAGGCCCCGGCGAGGCCGCCGCGGCACCAGCGTCCTCACCGCCCTCCCCAAGTCGGATCCCCGGGGCGGCAGCCTCGCCGCGGGCCGGCGGCTCCACCCTCCGGCCCGACACCCCGCGCCCGCCGGGTGCGCCACAAGGGCGCGGGGGACCGGCTCGCTCCGAGGGCACAGCAAACCCGCAACGCCCGACCAGCCACCGTCCGGCTGCTCACCCGTGGGTTCGCGCCCGCAGCTCGCCGTCCCACGACGCCGCGGCTCCTCGCCCCACGCCCGGCCGCGCTCCGGTCCCGGCGCTCCGCCCGCGAGCCGTGGTGAGGGGAGCGCAGCACCCACCCACTCTGCCGCGGGGACAGCGTCCCCCTCCTAGTCTCCCCGCGTCCGTCAGCGCGGAACCGGCCCGGCGCTGCAGAGCCCCGCCTCCCACGGTCCCGCTGTGCGCCCCACAAGATGTCCGCGAGGAAGATGCCGGATGTCCCGCCCACACGCCCCACGCACGCACGGAAGTGACTTTAACAGCACCGGCGCCGCAGCGTCTCCTGGGTAATGTAGTCTCCAGAAAGTGAGCGTCCCCAGAGACGCCGGGCGGGGCGGGGCCTCGCTGGTATTAAAGGGCCCACACCCCGAAAGCACCCAGTGCTTCCAGCCAGGATCCCAGAAATGCCGGGAGGCAAATTCTTTCAGATGTTTCCCAAATGGGCATGCCACATCAAATGTGACTCGGAGTCCATTCACAGTCCATCCGTGTTTTTGTGGAAATATGCGAAGAGGAAAGCTTTAAGTCATGTTGTTGCCTTCAGCGGTGAGAGGAGTGTTCCCAGACAGCCATAAAGTGGAAGAAGGGGCTGCAGACCGCCACCTTGGGGAGACTTCGTGCCCCCGAATGGACTAAAGTGTAGCTCTTCCACTGGTTCCTCGGAGAAGGCTCACCATAGGGAAGGGGCCACTGGGCTACCCTGGAGCGGGGGTGGAGGAGGGCCTTTCCTGTCTGCAGAGTCAGGATGCTGATCCACCAAGGGGGCAGCTTTCACCCAAATGCTGATTCCCAGCCTGCGGTACAGGCCTTTCCTTTTAGTAATATTCCGCCTGTCCGCAAAAAAGGGGACAATGATTAGCCCCTGTGCCTGGACAGGCTGACAAGGCCCTAGAGGCCGCACGTTTCAGAGCTGAGGTGTGAACCTGGAAGTGCAGTTGGGGAATGCCATACTCTCATTTGTTTGCTGGGAGGTGATTCTTGACTCATCTGCAATTACAGGGACAGTATTTGAATTGAAAGTTGAGATTACTTAAGGAGAAGAGGAAGAGATTTGTGAATTGTTTAAATTACTAAAAGTTCATCTTAATTCCACAGCTTTCACAGATACATGCAGAAATGCCTCTAGTTAAATGAATATGTGATAGGTGAGAACAGTTAAGATGTCTGCAAAATCTTGTTATGGCCAGGCTATATGGGCAATGACCAAACAGACTCCATTTTACCCTGAGACTCCATATCATGTAAGATAATGCTTCTCCAATGGGAAAGCCCCGCCTCTGTACCCATTACTAATTGCCTAGCATAGCATACTTAGCAACACAAAATAGCAATTCTTATACAATGTAAAATCATTCTCTTTGGTTTCCATTTTGCTTGGGCAGTGTACCTTGTTGGAAAATCATTAGTAGCCATTCTTTAACTGGTACTCAACTAGGGTCATTTTGATCCATTTCTCTTTTGATTATGATTATGGAAAAATCCCATGAGAAATACTGAATGAGAATGAAAATATGATTAAGGACATTGCAATTTTTTGCTAATGGCTTTATTCAGCGTGCTTGCTTATTAATTGCTATGCCAACCTGGATGTGGTTTTTCTGGTTTCCTGAAATGTTGATGCTGTTTCCTGCAGAGACAATGTGGCCCTTTAGGGAGCAGTCCTGACTAGTTGGACAATAAAGACTCTTCAATTTGGACAAAACTGGGATTTGGTGTGTCTTCTGAGTGACCTCCCCCATAAAAATCTGAGCACCAGATACTGAAGTCTGAGAAGGGAGAAATGCAGAGCTGTGCTGGACCTTGCCCAAGCATGATTTAGTTATCCAAATACATTTTCCCCCATTATTCAAACCCTTGAGTGCTACTTGCTCAGAGGGAGTATTAAGGCATTTATGACATATTTCTTGGGTGGTGAAGATGAACATGGTGCTGGAGGAGTGTGTTTATACATGGCTCCAACAAATGTTCATTGAACACTGCTGCATTTCAGGTACTCTTACATGCATGAAACAAACCGGAAAACAAAGACTCCAGTTATCAAGGAGCTAACACTGTATTCCAGGAACACGGTGGAATGAATACAAAATCAGGTGCTGAATCATATGTAATATTAGAATGTGGTCAGCACAATGGAAAAGAGGAGATGAAGGCATAAGAGGAGCAGGGATGAGCTCTTATGCCTATTTGGGCTGGTGGGAGGGCAGGGGGAAGACAGCCAGTGTAGTAATGAATGGTTGGTTGGATCCAAGATGGGGGCTGCTTTGAAAGGAAAGGAAATAAAATATTATTACTTCAGGACACATTCACTCCTCCAACCTGTTGCCAGGGTTACCTGCCTCCAGGGGGTTGCTCCTCCCTGCAAGGAGTCATTAATGAGTAGCCCTGGGTGACTCCATTCCTGCTCTTACCCAGGGCAGCTTCCTTCCTGCCCTTAGTTTACTCCACTTTTTGGGTCAAGTAGGCAGGATGGGAGAAGGAAAGGGCGTGAGAACAAAGGAAATCCAAAATGTATAGAAGGGGCAGGACACCCTCACTTGCTTGGGCACCTACTTTCTCTGCAGAGGAACCGCTGTCTGTCTGTATCTGTTCTATCCTTTAAATAAAACTTTTTGCACCTACCTCGGCGTTTTCAGTACCAGGGGATCGGGACTTGGCCCTGATTCTCATCACCAGTGCTGCCCTCCACCTGCGTCGGCAGCTGAACTTAAGATCACTCATGTGAATTCGCAGGGACACTAAATAAACACAACTAACCTTTACACTAAATTAAAACAATTAACCTTTACCCAAGCTTCAGGATGGCTTCTCCGCTCTCAGCCTCAGGATCCCCAAAAGGGAGAGCAAGAGAAAGTCAGGAGAGGCTGGCGAGAGAGAGAAAGCACATTCAGAAGTGAGCTTTTATTGAGGGTGAAAGGAAAGTGACCACAACACTCGGAGTGACCAAAAGATCTTTATTGCAGCAGTGCACAAAGAGAAAGGAAAGAAGGAAAGAGAGAGAGAGAAAAGAGAAGAGATGAACAGGGAGAGAGCAAGAGCAAGAGAGAGACAGAGAGCGCGCGTAAGAAAGATAAAGAGCAAGAGAGAGAGAGCAACAGAGAGAGAGCAAGAGAGAGGGGGCCTGGCAGGAGGGAGTTTTTATAGCCCAAATCTAATGGGGCCTCTGGGTCTGCAAGCTGCCTTGTTGGCCCAAGGGGGGGTTAAGTGTTCAGCCTTAAGCAGGGTTGAATGTTCAGACTTGAGGCAAACAGGTGATAAAGGACCAGATAGAGGGGGGTTTGAGTGTGTGGGCTATCTTGCAGCCAACATCTGTTCAGCCTGCCCTGCAGACAACACAGTTCAGCCTGCTCTGCACCCAACAGAGGGGACCCTTGTTCTTAGAAATTTGTATCCCAAAAGGCCAGAAGGAGCAGGGTTACAAGGGATAGGTGAGTGTAACTCAAACCTCGCAGGTAACACCTACACCTGAAGACCCATCTCTATCCCAGCTAGGATAATGCCCAAGTCACCATAAAATGTCGTGATTGGTCAGAGCCTCCTGCTCAGGACTGGGAGGCATGTGGTCATTCAGAGCAATTCCCACACACCGCTATCCCTATTACACAGCCAAGGGAGGCTGGGTTATGGCTGGGCCTGAATTTATAAAGATAACTAGACATCTAGAGGTCAATGCCAATGAAACAAAAACTACTAGAAATAAGAGGAATAGCATGTTAGGCAGGGCCACAGGAGAGAGGGAGATGGAGAAGGATATAGGCAGCCAGGGCAGATGGCAAGCGAGGAAGTCAGGGACAGGTCTAGATTGAAGGAGCATGGAGAGGGTCTCCCAATGATGTCACCTTCCTGGCTGACAAAGTGTCTGTGGACGCAAGCCGGGACCAATCAGACATTTCTGTACTCGAGCTCCTAAGCAGGGGATCCAATAGAAAAGCTGAAATAGACACGTTAATACCAACGAACAATAGTGGGGAGTGTGGAGAGAGGGGAGGAGACACGAAAAGGAGGAAAGTCCAAACACCACGAAAATAAGAAGCCCAAACTTTCCCATCAGACTTCCAGCTCTGGGAACCCTTGTCTTTGGAGAAGTCTGTTACTGTCACTTTTGCAATAAATCTGCTTGCTATCTCTGTGTCCTGTTCAGTTTGTTGCTGATCGAAGACAATGAACTCAACACCCTAGATGCTTCAGGAGAAACACCCGATTTTGACCGGGAGGCAGAAGGAGGAGCAGGGAGAAAGCCTGGCCCAGAACCTTACTGTTTCCATGGGAAAGGGAGGGCAGAGCAGAGCAGGCCACTGAGGCTGGCCCGTCCGAATGAGTCCAGTGGGCTGTGGGCTATTGTGGTCGACTATTTGGTTACCTGATTCCTGGTCCTGAGATGATTTGGGCAAGGGCGATTATTGGGTTGGTGTGCAAGACTTAAAGGGGATGGTGGGGTTCCCCCTCTGTTGTTTATGTCAGGAAGGAGGAAGACAGGAAAAGGGATGGGGGAGAAGACAAACCTTTCAGGGCACACCCTAGTGACCTGCTTCCTCCAACTAGGCCCCACCTCCCAGTGGTCCATTCAGCCATGATGAACCAACACTACCTTATTTGGTGAAGAACTTTCTATGGAAACTCCTTTGTGTGTCCCCCTATAAAAATACAGAGATTCTGGGTGCATGCTGTCTTTTCTAGAGCTATTTCCAGAGTGGAAGCTGACCTTTCATGTTGCAGAGCAGCCTCACCCTTGATATGAAAAAATTACTTCTGTGTGCTGGGCTTTTTCACCATTTTTAAAGCTTAATATTGCAGTCAGCTCTTTTGAATTCGGTTCATCTGTCAGCATGGGTCCCTGGTGAGATACCATCCTTTATTTTGAAGATCAGCCTAATCATGTTTCTTCTAAAGTTCTTTGAGATTTCTTCTACTGTGTGGTCTATGAATTCTATTGTTGGAACATCTTGGATTGTTTGAGCTGTTTTTTATGTTGTTTGTGTGTCTTCCCAACTAGCAGTATGGATCTGAGGCAGTACAGTCTCTACTCTGTAGTCTTATAGTGTCCCTGAAGGCTTCCATTACCTCACATTTAAAGGGAGACCAGTATTAACAGTACCCAATGCAAACAATAAACAACTTTAAACCAAATACCTCCTATTAATGCATCTGCAGTTTTTTTTGCAATAAACAGAAATGATGTGTTCAATTATTGTTTACAATATAAACAGCAAATTTGCTAAAAGAATTTACCATTTCTAATGATGGACAATGAGGGAACAGAAGTAGTGTAAGGTGTGATGTTTATGAGGAGAGAAGATAGAGGTAAAAATTCATAGTAAGAGGAGGAAGGAATTAATAGAAGTTGGCTGTTAGTATGAGATAAATGAGAAAGAGAATCCAGGGAGACAGATAAGTCAGAGAAAAAAATGTATACAGATTTTTTTAAAAAGTAAAAATATAAGGACACACCAAAAAATGTAATATACTATTCAGATAGCATATTCCTTAATAAATTGGTGCATAAAAATATTTGAATTCAAAGATGGTAGAGATGTAAGGGAGAGGACAAAAGAAAAAAAAGTCTCAATGGAAAATTGAACAATAACTTCCATTGGCTTTTAAAAATTTTCTCATTTCCCTTTGCAGCAACTTAGTGAGACTCTCAGCTACTTAGTAAGATACTGTCTCAAATTAAAAAATGAAAAGAAGCTGAGGATGCAATTCATTAATGAAGTGCCCCTGGGTTAAATTCCAGCACCCCACGACACACACCAAAACAACAACGAAAAACAAACAAACAAACAAACCCCAACACCTGTGATTCACTGAGTTCAAAACTGTTTGTGGCAAGCTGGATACTTCAAATAAATTTCAATAAGACTTCAAAAGAGCAAATTGGCCTTTAGTGATGCTTTCAGAGCAGATGGGGCATCACACAGCATTTGTACAGAAAGCTGAATGCTGGGATTTGCCATTGCTTTTGAATGCAATCTCAGTAGACCATTACCGATGCCCCTTAAAAGTTTCCTGTGCTCTGATGGGACTGAAGATGGGCTGAGGAGGCAGGGGCCACTTTTGTCTTGTGCTTAGCAAGGAGGTAATTAGGGATTTGTAAAATAGGACAAAAAACCCCTACACAAAGTGGACAGAGGTGTCTCAGCTTGGTACAAATCCCCCCCCCCCCATAGTAGTGGTGAGGTTAATATGACCCCTAAAGGAACCTGCAGCCTCTGCTGATGGGCTTGCCCATGGCTCTTATTTTTGAAGCTACTCTGCATCCCTGGTGCTCCTTGTGTGAACTCTCTTTGAACCACTGCTTAGTGACTAACTCGGAAAAATAGTTTTTAATAGAAAGGTGACTTTCTACTCTTTATTTCTTCTAGGAGTCACATCAGATGGCTTCGTTTTCGCCCAGCACTTGTTTTGTGATACGGTGTGAAAGAGCCTTCTTCTGTTGTGGATTTTCATCTATGCACTCCATCTGTTTCCTTATCTGTTTATCTCTGTTTTTTTCTTCTTAGGCATAATTCTGAGTCAGGATATTTCACTGGACCTTTCCTCTTCCTCTATACTCTTTTAAATTCTCTTCTTTATTCATTTCTGTCTGACTCTCTCTTACTCTATATTTGTTAATTTTTAACATTGTGCTGTCAACTTGAATATCATTCTTGTAGAATGATTTATACAACTGACTGAAAACCAAGTCATGGTTACTTTTGTATAGATGCATCAGCAGTACTTTCCAGGATCTAAAACTGTTTTTCCTCATTCCCTCTTTTCCTGGAAGATTCATACCATGTTGTCTGAGCTCTTTCTCATGTGGAGTTTGCACTTGGCCAATATGGTCTTCATTCTCTCTCCCCCTTCTTTTTCCTAGTTGATAAGTACTAATTGCATATATTTTGGGGGCATGATGTGATAATTCAATACATATAAACCTGGGTAATCAGTATTTCCTCTTTTTTCTCTGTCTTTTCTTTGTAAGTTGGGGGAGTTCCTATCACTTTACCTAATGTCTTTCTGACATTAGGTATTTTTACATTGTATATTTTTACAAATGTGGTGTGAACTGAAATTGTTTTTCTCCTTGTGAGGTCAACCTCTCCCAAATCATTTCACATGAATCTTGAATTTATCAGATTCTCTAAGGAATGTGAACAGAAGTGCTTGAATCAAGACATCTTGTGATCTACAGGGTAAGTCACTTTGCTTTACTGGCACTTCAGGAAGAAAAGGAGATATTGCAGGTGTGCTTCTGTCGGGAGAATTAATAGAAGCTTAGGTATTTTTTCTTTGAGCTCAAATCTCACTTAGTTTGGTCTTTGATAGAGACTTTTTTGGATGACTTTGTGGTACTAAATCTCTATTTGATTCCTTAAGTCACTTATGAAATTGGTCTCTCTTTCAGAGTCAACAGAGCAGACTAGTCTTTTTTATTCAAATAAAAATAAGCCATTTATTGCTAAGCACCCTGATCCAGAGTAAACTTTCTGTTCCTTAGAGACTTACACACCTCTCTGAAAGTGTTATTAACACATTGTGCATTTTACAATAATTACAATTATTAACATTGTATATTTTTACAAATGTGCTGTGAACTGAAAGGACAATGAGTTGTTTTTTTAATCATTTAATATAGGGAATTAGAACTAATTGAGGTGAAAGATGAATTGCTTTAGATTTCTCCTAGAAACAATGGTCTGAACTTGAACAGTTTCATCATTTAAATGTTTCCATTCTCTAAAACACCTGGCCATCAATCCACAAAAAGGCAAGTCCATAAAAGACAAAGGCTGAGGAAGTGCCCCAGATTGAAGGAGGCTGAGAGATAAATAACAAAATGTGAGAGGCTATAATGGGTCCCCAAACAGTAAAGAAGACATTATAAAGGGAATATTTTAATCAACTAGTGAAAACAGAATATAATGAATATTAGATGACAGCCCATCTTCAGTCCCATCAGAGCACAGAAAAATTGATACAGTGTATCAATGTATTACATTTATGTCAGTCACATGTTTAACTAAATTTGACTTTTAAAAAAACATGTGGCTGTGAAAAATGATGTCCTGGTCTTAGGATATAAATTTTAAAGTATAGATGGGATGTTGGTAACACTTAAACAGTAGGTAAACCCAGAGAATGGAACATATTGGTGTTAATTAAACAATTATTAGGACAGAACCATTTTTCTTTCTTCTGCAATTGTGTTTGGAATTTATTTGAGGGTATACTACTTGCCACAGATATTTTTGGACTCAGTAGTTGTAAACATAGTGGTCACTCCTTAAGTGACTTAAGGGTCCTTTCCCAGTGGAATGGGGAGGGGTGCATTTGTCAGTGTACTCTATTGATGGCTACTTTATGAGAACTAAAAGAAAAATCCAAGCAAACAGGAAGAAAGCACAGTTCATCTAATTACATTGTTAGCACTGAAATTCACCAATACTACATCAAGATCTATATTTTTAAGATATCAGGTATTTTCACATTGTATATTTTTACAGATGAGGTGTGAGTGAAACTGTGATTAAGTGCCAAGATGTATGTTTTTAAGACTCCCCCAGCCCCTTCCCCTCTACTTCCATCCTCCATCACAAAGAGCAATAGAAGTAATCACATGAGAACTCCCCAACTTTCTGCCTCAGAATCTACAAAGTCACCCCTCACAGAGGCATTTCTTCCTTATTTTCTGCCCAGAATAAAAGCGATGTCCCCTTTGCAGCCCTGGGGCTGGCTCCATGTCCATGAAAGAAGTGCTCTCCCTTCTGAGCCCTGCACCCCACACCACTACCCACTCTTCCAGTTCACGGACATGTGCTTGCCTCCTCCTTTTCAAGAGTAACAATTCCTGGGTACGTGGCTCCCAAAAGATTCTGGAAGTTGTCACCTTTTCCTAGTCCCTAAAGGGAAACTTCTTTAAAGAAAGGCTACTTTCTCTCCTCCATCTTAAAAATTTGCTTACCCTCAACTTACGTAGTAGCTCACTGCACACCAGGGTAACGTGGCCACATGTCAAGTAACTCCCTCAGCCTGGACACCAATGCTTCCCGCCAGTTGTCATGTTCTTTATGTGCGTAGTCCACCTTTTAGCACATTTCCCCTTTTTATCTCTGGATCAAGTCTGCTCCTCCTTGGAACTGCATCTTTGGGAAGGTTCCATCCGTTCTCTCTTCTTATCTTAACCAATCATCATCAGGATTCCAAAAGCTACCAGGAAGAGTTTCCCTAGTCCTGACCCCTATCAGGGAAAGCTCAGAACTGACCCGTGCTCACATCTCCTTTTAATTTTCAGTCCCACCCCTGTTCCTGCTCTTTTCAGGCTCCTGTGAATTCTGTCTGGCAATTAAGTGACTGAAGGTGTCCTTTCCTTCCACGGAGGTCACTGTGTACAGTCACTCTGTGGGAATCAAAGGAGATGCCTACTTTGTCTACACAGTAGGGTCTCTTCACACATCTATTTCCTGGTGAAATGCTTTACCCAGCTCCTTCCCCCTCTGTGGGTATCTGTCTTCTGATTATCATATTTTTTCTAAGATGATCTTTTATTCTATTCAAGTTTGGGTTTGCACAATTTTACATTTCTACATGTGTGTGATTATCTTAACTGCACATTTATTTTACTCCTTGCTTCTATTTTTCTTTAATTCTTTAATGTGAGCAGATATACACACATTTTAGGGGAGCCTTTCTTTTTTTGAATGCTTGCCCCCACTCTCATGATTCTACATTCCCTGTGATCCCTTTTATCAAACTTATGGCCTATTTCTTCATATGAATTTAAGTGCTTATTTCTCATTTAATAAAATGGGTGAATTTATATTATTGCTAGCTTTCTTGCAGTACTCTATTGTATTTCACATAATCTAAGTGTATCAATGTATTACATTTATGTCAGTCACATGTTGTTTTGGGTCCTACTTACAATCCCAAGTAACCACAGAATAAGCATTTTTGTACATCTTTATACAGGGATGCTTTTATTCTAATGAATAGATTTTTCTAAAATTACTTGGAAGTAACTACTTGTAAGTAACTGTGCATTTGTAATAGGTGTCCACATGTTGTGCTCTAACACTGAGTAGCACCTTTCCCCACATTCCACCCAGAAAATACATTATGGCACTTTAAGGTTTTTCCCCAGAATCGTATTAAGCCAACATGCATTTATAGGTTATTAAAAAAAAAAAACTAGTGGATCTTTCAGGTGTTTCTCATCAAGGTTTGTTTTTCTGTGACTTGTCGGCTTTTCTGCCTCTTTTCTGTTGTACTGGGTTCTACTTATGATTCCAAGTAACTAGACCAAAACTGGAGCAAAAGCTACATTTTGCATCATACTCTTCCTCAGCAGCATACAAAGTTGGGGTCCCCACAAAACTGTTTACTATTACAAGCTACCAAAATTCTTTTTTAACTTCAATCTATACCACAGTGAAAAGAACTTCCCAAACTAAAGAAACTCGTGCAAAAAAGGCTTTATTATTGCACAAACAAGTGCAATGTTCAACAGGCAGCTCCTAGTTTGGAAACTTGAAAGTTAAAAAATATCACAACTATCACCTAAGTCCAAATATTTGTTGAAAAGGTGGAGTTTTCTCTGCAAGTTGGCAGCAGAGTTCTGATTGAATCCTTTGAGCCAAAAGAGGGTTAGATACATGTCACAATGGGTCAGAAAGAAGAGAATAAGAACTTCCCTAACAACTCAGACTATTCATGATTTCTTCCAACAAATGGAAGAGTATAGAGGTCTGATTCCCTGAGCACAGAGAGATGGAAAACAATGTACACTCGGTGGATCTGCCTGATTAGAATAACATGGCTTCAGTCACAGAAACTGTCAGTGACATTAATATTAAGATCCTTGGGCAAGTTTTAAAAATATGACACAGCTACTCGTGCTTCTCATGTACCTGAATCTTATGAGGAATCCTTGGATGCTGGAAAAAACACATATCCCAATACACACACAATTGAGGAAGACTCCCCACAAAGTTTCCTCCAGGGTCATTATACTTACCTGTGCTTATTTCTCATTTAATACAATGGGTTAATTTATATTATTGCTATCTTTATTGCAGTACTCCATTGTATTTCAAATAATCTCAGTGTATTTATGTGATACATGAATACTGAATATGGTAAAAAGCACAATCCCTAAATACTTAAGGCCTTTATCCTATGTAAAATTTTAGTGCTATATAAGGTCAGATTTGCTGCTAAAAGATTTACCATATTCACTATATATGAATTTTCCTATTTTGAGGAGGCCATATCTTCAACTAAAGACTTTCTGACCAGGCACAGTGTTGCACCCTGTCTCTTATACACAT
>NW_026000207.1:584290-644474 GCF_001458135.2 Marmota marmota marmota
CTGGGTGGGGGGGTGGGAGGCTGGGGCAGAAGGAGGGTAAGTTTAAGTCAGCTTAGACAACTTAGTGAGTCCCTATCTCAAAATTTAAAAGGGCGGGGAGTGTAGTTCGGTGGTAGAGCACTTGCCTAGCATGCATGTGTGATGTCTTGGGTTTGATCCCCAGTACTACCAAATAAACAAACAGACAAAAATAAAATTAAAAAACTTCTCATCTTCACGACTTGGTAAGGCCTTTTTAATGTGAGAACTCCCTGATGTTAAATATGGTAGCTTTTGTGGCTAAAAGATTTCTCACATTCATAAGGCCTTTCTCCAATGTGAACTCTTTAATGTTGAATGAGAATAGATTTCTGGCTTAGGGATTTTCCATGCAATGCATTCATAAGGCCTCCCTCCAGCATGAACTCTTTGGTGTTGAATGAGGACAGAGTTATCCTTGAAAGATTTCCCACACTCAATACATGTATATGGCTTTGATCCAGAGGGAACTCTCCAGTGTTGATCAGGGTTGGATGGGTACATACATAATGTCCCATGTTCACTGCACTCATAAGGCCTTCCTTGAGTGTGACCTCTTTGATGTTCTGTGAGGATATTTTATTCCTGAAAGATTTCCACACTCACTGCACTAGTGTGGGTTTGCTCCAGTGTGAAATCTCCAGTGTTGACTCAAGTGGAACTGATTCCTCATAGGGTCTTTCTCCAGTGTGAATTTGCTTTTGCTGATCAAACTGGATCTGCAGCTTGAGACTTTCCCACTTTTGCTAAACTCACCAAGATCTCCAGCACAATTTCTTGCTAACTATTTTCCTCCATTCACCCAGTTGGTCATGCCTTTTTTCTCCATTAAAGAGCTCTGCACCCTTAAGGCTGCTGCTCTCCCCTTATAACAGGATGGCTTGCTGGTGTAGAAGGCGTGGGGTGACTGGAAAGTTCCTTCCTATCTCCTCACAGGTGAAGGGTTTCCCAAAAACATAGAGTGCAGTCTGTCACAAACAAGGGCTTGTCCATGCCCATCATGAGGGGTTATCTTCACAATAATGCTTTAGAAGCTGCAGGTTTGCATTGATCAGGAGCCTCTTGAAGTTCTACCCAAATATGATTTCTGCCAAGAGTATGTTGCTTGGAGCTCAGCCAGGTGCAAAATGTGTTCCAAGGCAGGGAATATACTTCACAGGCGTGAGATTTCTGGGTGGATGAACCTGCCTTTGTAGTACCGATTTGTGACATTCTTCCTATAGAAAGCTGTTTAGAAGGTGTCTCCTTATCCTTGGCTCCTATGCCACTGAACTAGACCCCCAGGCACAAGGACTGTTTTCTGATCATAGGAACCGGGCCTATGTCCCATGTCTGGATGTCTACACCACAGGACACATTTAAACCTTGATGGTTTCCTGACTTCACTTCGTCTGTAACTTCTGATCTCTAGCTGCTATACCTGTATGGCCTTCACGAGTCACTTCTTTTTCTCCACTGTACCTTCTGCAACATTGTCCTACATATATTCATCTTTAGGCCCTCAATACTGAGACTCTTGGGTAATTAGTTCACACTCCTGTGGGGACACGTGCATGGAGTACTGCATACATGGCATATGCTAAGGGCATCTGAGTGGCAAACCACTCCCCTGTGCTAGGCATGTGAGCAGCAAACCACTTACCCCATAGGCACAGCCCTGGGTGTGAGGCCATGTGTTGCAGTCCCTGTGCTTGCTCAATGGCCCGCTCCTCAATTGGTCACTGCAAGGACAGTTGGCCAGAAATTGCATTGGTGGCTGCCTGTAATCTGCTTAGCTACTGCCTGAGTACATATACATGGTAACTGCGCAATAAAATCAGACCTCTTCTGGCTTGGTCTCTGGAGGTCTTGATTGGCGACTCTGCAGCCACACTGTCTTCTACCCTGTTCTGGGGACCTCCTCGCTGGATGAGTGAGAGCCCACACACTCCCTCTTCTTATGCACACCAGTCTTCCTACCACACCTCTCCCACAAAGACCCAATCCCACAGTGACCTCCACCCTGCCACTTAGAGGCCTCTCCGTGGGCTCCTACATACCATCAGCATGAGATAACCACAAAGTGCTTGCAGATTCAAAGAGAATACAGTACGAATCAATCCACAATGGTTCTGTTGCCCAAATCCTAGTGAAGACCTCTCAACCTGAATCTGATCCTTACTTCAACCTCAGCCACACAGAGCTTTCTGTGAATCTCAGATACCCATGGCCCATTCCAATTTGCATTGCACTTAGAAATAAATGCCTGCCTTACCTTCTAACCCAGTGGCCCTCTACTCCAGGACCAGTGACTCTCCCAAATGACCATCTGTGCCTTAAAAATAATCTACTCACATGATTGAAACTTCCCACTCAAGAGTCATAAGAAAAATCCCAGTAATATCACAGAGTAGTAAATGAACTCTAGTCCTGACCTCCACATCATCGTGTCTGAATGAATCCTGAGACTCCGTATTCATCTCATTCCTCAGAAGCATTGGCAACATGATAGGTCATCCTCTCTCCTACACATGGCCACAACCCCTTCTCTCCCTCACCTGTGTTTGGGATTTCTGCATGCCCATTAGGGTATCCAAGTATGAGACACAGTTGTGGCTTCTATCCATGCCCTTCTATTAACATGATTATCATGATCAGGAATTCCCCTGCAAAGTGTGACTCATACTTTTCTAGGCTGGGTGTCCTCCCAAATTTCTTGTGTTGAAGCACTGACACAACAAAGTCTAATATGAGAGTATCAAGGGGGGGGGGGGCTTTGGGCGGTGATTAGATTTAGAACAGGTCAAGAGAGTGGGGCCTTCAAGATGGATTAGTACCCTTACAGGGAGAGGAAGAGACATGTTTTGTTCTCTCCACAGTCTCCCACCCAGAAAAGGCCCAACAAAAAGGCAGTGGTTCCAGCCAGGAAGTAGGCCCTACTCAGAAACCGAAGGTGCTGGCATGTTCACCTTAGACTCCCCTGTCTCCAGAACTGCGAGAAAAAATTTAATTGGGCCAACAGTGTTTTATTTTGTATTCAGTCCAAAGACACAACTCCATCCTGTTCTTGTACTGTCCCTGACTCTTTGTAAATTTCTCTATCTTGACCCCCTTCACAGAACTTGACCCCCAAGTACTGTGTGTCTATCTTCCCCTGATTCTTCTATGCATTTGTTCCCTAAAACACATACCTTTAATGTAGACAAGATAAAACTGATATCCTGAATGAAAATTTATCATACCAATTCCCCATCCCAGTGCATGAAACTTCAAGCTCCTAAATCCAAAAATTTGCAGTCACCTTTTATTTTCCCCCCTCTTGTACTCAAATAATAATAAAAAATTCGATAAGACCTACTAAAAAAAATCTAAAAATCAACCCTTCTACCACACCCATGGCTACCACACTGCTGTACTCACCTGGACTGCTGCAGTAGCCTCCTCCTCGTCTTGCTACCACTTCCCTCAGACCTGGTCTTCTCTAATAGGACTTTTACTTCTTACCTGACGTCCACTGGCCTGCTTGTGTATGACTTAATTTTAAGAGATTTAGATGAAAGATTACCACATTTTTCCATTTCAAATTTCTTATTGTACTTCATTCTACACAATGGACTGCTTTCTCAAAAACTGCCTGTTTGCCCAATATTTTATGACTTAATGTAATTTGTATAGGTACTAAAATGTTATGGAAATTCCTGTTATAAAGTTCCTTTATGATTATTTTATGATCCTGTTTTGCTTTTTAATTTTTGAAGAGACCCATAAAAAAATACATTTTTACTTTAAACTTGAGCACCAATTTGTAATGACTTACACACTCGTTTATTTAAAAAGAAAATAATCCTTTTTTTAATATTTTAGTGCATTTATTTTTCTTCTTGTGCTGGCTTGTAAGTTTGGCATGAGATATAAGCTGTGAGTTTCATCTCAATTTGCAATTCATTTTATTTCCAAGCTGATAATCAACTCAACAATGCCAGTCCACAGGGATGTCACAAAACACTCTAGGAAGGGGAATCTTTTCCCCTAAGGCTGTGATACTTATCTAGGAATAGTATTCACTCACTAAACTGGCATTTGCTGCAACAATGGCAGCTGAGATGTTGGATTTCCAAGTGTGGAATATGGACAGATGAACATAGAGTTTGGACTTGATTATCTCATATTGCTGGGAAATCATTATGTCACCTGTTTAGTGCAGTGACACTGTCTACAAGAGGTCTGGAGACTATCTGAGAAAGACTATCTGTGGAGTGAAGCAAATTACAACTAATACAGATTAATAGGGTTACCCAGTGAGAATGACACATCTAGAAAGGTAGGTGAGAATCCTAAGAACATGAGTCTTGATTGGTGGTAACTAAGAAACACAGTTCTAAGAACATAGTTGAGCCCACCATATGTTGAAAATTTTGTTAACAAGAAATTGATATGTATATGGTCACCCTGAATATTTAGTCTTCCACACAAAATGGATAACCAACTCCATCTGGTAAACTGGAGATTAAATGTCTAGATGGTAGTAACCATTCTCTAAAGTACTTAATTAGGGTCATTTTGACCCACTTCCCTTCTGCTTGCTTGCTGCTATGCCAACCTGGAAAGCCCCATTGGAAATACTTATGTACCCATTGCATTGCCTTGTTAACTGCCCAATGCAGCTTCTGTACCTCCTTGCTTGCAGCTACATCAACCCAGATGTGGTTTTTGCAGTTTTTGCCTTTAAATATCCTAAAAATGTGAGGCTCAAGACTGTTTCCTGCAGAGACAACTTGGTCCTGCAGGGAGCAGTGCTGGCTGATCAGAATAAAGACTCTTCAATTTGGACATAACTCAGACTTGCTGTGTTTTCTGAGCAACCTGCCCCACAACACTGCAAAATTCAATACCTGAAATGTTTTTGTTTCCATACAGGACTATGGCTTGATAGCAAATTGCACAATATGAAGATAATCCTTAAAGTATAGAGTGTCTTAGCTTTTACCCCATGAATAGATAGGCCAAAAGGGGGAAAAAAGACTGCACAGGTGTGTCACTATTACATACTCACCTGTGGAATCAGACTTAAATCAAACCTCTTATTAACATCTGTGGTAGTGCTGGGTATAATGGCACATGACTGTAATGCCAGCAACTTAGAGACTGAGGCAGGAGAACTGCAAATTTGAGATGACCAATTTAGTGAGATCCTATCTCAAAATAAAATTTAAAAGGTCTTGGGATGTAGATCAGTGATAGAGCACCCCTGGATTCAATACCTAGTAACAAACAAAACAAAAAACCCTACAAGATCAATGATAGTTAATTTTGGTTGTAGCTTGACTAAATCAAGAGATGCTTAGAGAATTAGTAAAGCACATTTCTGACTGTGTTTGTGTGAGTTTTTTCAGAAACAATTGTCTTGTGGGTCAACCAACTGAGGGAAAGACCCACCCTGATATGAGAAGCACAATCTAATAGGCTAGGGCCCAGACAGAACAAAAAGCAGACAAGGGGGACGTTCCCGTATGTGCAAGCTTGGTTTCTCTTAAGCACATGCTGCTGCTGCTGCTGCTGCTGCTGCTGATGATGATGATGATTTTGGCTGCTGCCTCACCCGTGAACATCAGATTACAATTCTTCAGTCTTTGAACTCAAACTCCCATCAGTGACTCTCCAGGGGGCTTTCAGGCCTCCAACTTCTGGCTGGGTCTGCAACATTAATTCATCCCCTTGGTGGGGGTTCCGGTTTCTTGGACTGGATAGCTACTATTCTCCCCACCTCTCCAGCCTGTCAATAGCCTTTGTGGGATGATCCAGCACCTATCATGTAAGACAATCTAACAAATTCCCTCTTTTAACTATGTGCATTATTTTGGTTCTCTTCATCTAATTAAATATCTAGTGCAAAGGGTATATAGAGAGTTAGTATGTTTAGTGACATCAGAAAAATGCAAAATAACCAAATACAGAATGTGGGAAATTTTGATGAACAAAAGACCCAGAAATCTCAATAAATGAATAATGTTTTAAACCCTAATGGTATTTGTAGATAGTAGGGATTTATGGAACTACTAAAATTATGTATGTAAAAGTCATATATAATTAACTGAAATCAAACAAATATGTCTTAAGGAACAAGTCAATTTTGTAGGAAACTGAAAAAAAAAAACCCTGAGTACTGACATAAAAACAGGAATTATACACTTTAAATATGCATAGTTTATTGTATGACAATTACACATCAAGCTACCTTGAAAAATCTAAGGTGATACTCAAAAGTTGTTACTTTCTAATTATTTTACTGTTTTACATCTGTATATTTGTGACTACTATATCAGTATGATGAGAATAAAACATAATTATGTGCTATTGCATATCTCTTCCCAACTCTATGTTCAGTGACATCATTTTAGAACTTGAATTGGCCATGGTGAGAGTATTTTACTAGGGTAATTGACAAATTCTAAAAAGAGGGTTTGCTGTTACTAATAATGCACAAAATGCTTAAAACATATAGTGTCTATGACTGCGGTTTACTGTAAGTTCCTGCACTGTAAATAGGCAAAAAAAATTGAGAAAATATTTTTCCAACATTCAAAAACAATTTCCTATTTAGCAAAGACCCTCATTTACTGAAGAATGAGTAAGTTCCAACATGTTCTTGTTATACATGTCTATTTGTTAGTGAAAACTACATCACCAACACACATTTTAAAATAGGCAAAAAGATAGCCTTTTTAAAAGAAGATACATAAGTGGCAAATAAAACATTCCCAACATTATGAAACATCAGAAAAATGCAATTAAAACTACAGTGAGATGCCACAATACATTAAAACAGCTCAAATTTAAAAGACTAATCATTTCAAGTACTGGCTAGAGGTGGAAGGACAGAAATGTCCACATATTGTTGGTGGGAATTCAGTGAGTACAATAAGTCTAGATCAGTTTGACAGTTTTTTTTTTTAATGCAAAACACATACTCTGAATTATTTTCGCAGGAGAAATAAACCACATATGCACATTAAGAATCCTATGCCTGTATTCACAGTAGCTTTGTTTTTAACATCCCCAAACAGGAAATAATCCAACTGCCCATTAAGTGACGGGAGAATAAAGGCTAGGGACATAGCTCAGTTGGTAGAGTGCTTACCTTGCATGCACAAGGCCCTGGGTTCAATCCCCAGCACAAATAAATAAATAAATAAATAAATTGATAAAAAATAAACAATAGCATATCCATAGAACTGAATATGACTCAGCAACAAAAAGGATGAACTGTTCATATAAGCAGTAGTGATGATTCTTTCTCAAAATAATCATGTAGCAAAAAATGTGTAATTGCATTCATAAAATATTTCATTCACAAGTTATTGTCATGTGAATAAAAGTAAATTACTGGATACTTGCAAACCTGGGGAATATGGGGAGATAATATGGCATGAGGTAAACTGTAGATATATTTATGATCACTACAATGGTTTCAGGAATTTATGAAACAAAACTTTTCAAATTATACACCATAAACATCAGTTATTCCAAGTAACTATATATAAGTAAGTTTATAAAAAGTGATTCCAAAACCAAATTCAAAGCCTAAACTATTTTTCTGGTAATAAGCCCATGTTGATTCCACTATCTCTGTCCTCATGCATGGGAAAGGGCAGCTCTATATTGGTGCAATAAGGAATGCTGTTGTAATATCAAACAACAGAACACTGACAGGATCACCAGAGCTATAACCCTGGACTGTAGGATCACCATGATCTCCTTATTTTCCTGCTTCTACAGCAATGCACTTCAGGTGAACAACCCAGAAAGACAATATGATTCCACAAAACCTTTATTTTTCTTGACAATGACCACAGCTATTGGGCATACACAGACCTCTAGGTCCTGTGAATGCTCAATCACTGGAAGATATGTGGATGCACCTTTGCAAGAGGCACATTTCATGCAGTTTACTGTAAGTGCCTTCTCCACACCCAGTATTTATGATTTCTAAACCAATTAAGGTTCACAGCTGGCTCCAGCCATCATATGAGTGACACCAATCTATGAAATGGAATGATTGGTATCAGGGCACATGGCTTCTTGTAAAGCCCTGTGAACATTTTCTCCTCCACATGTGCATTGCAAAACAACATCCTCTGGGAACAAGAGAGTGAATTCATTCTCTTCACCCAATCATAGAAACCTGTCACAACAGCTGGCCTCTCCCCAGGTGGACCTATAGTCTCATAGAAAATTGTGACCATCCAAGCCTCCAATCAGGGCAAAATTCCTGCATTATTTCCCATGTTGTCTAGGGCAGCAATACAAACCAGCCTGAAAGCAAAATGAGAACTGTCATTTTACTGTCCCTGAAGAACACAGTTGACCCAGGAAAGCTGTCCATCCTTTCAAATAGCACAAAGTGTCTTCCAGCCTCCTCACATCGTAAACTCAACCCCATAATTAAAGGTAGCTTTAACAATAAGGCATTTATTAGCACACAATCAAGAGAAATGCAAGGCAGGTAGTTACCATTTGGTAAATAGAAGGCTGAAAAAATTAACCCAACTGTCATGTGAGACTGAAAAAACAACTTCTTGATGAAGAAAATCAGCCATTCCTGAAAGCCTCCAGCAGACTGCAGACCAGGTTTTCACGGTAAAAACTAGGTTATGTGTGTGCTTTAATCAGTCAGAAAAGGGAAAGAACTCTCCTTGAAGGCCCAGGTTGTTCCAGACTTCCTCCAGGGAATAAGCATTTGCCTTCCCTCACATGCTCCACTGACTGATGGACACTGTGCAGAGTGGTAGAGGAAGATGCCTTCTACCAGAGAAAGCGGCAGTGACTTAACTCTTGACATGGCCCCCATCAGTTGAGAAGTGCATGGCAGCTCCCGGAAGGCTCACTCATGCATGCACACACGGGGACACTGCCCTCAGTGGGTATTAGGAAGTATGTTTGACTTTAGGCAGGTGGTTCCTTCACAAAGCCTCTCTGAAAAAGATGACACTGCCTACAGGTCTAAGGCCTTTTTCAAGTGTGGGCTTTCAGGAGCTGTTAAACCTTGGGCTGAAAACTTCTCTGTATTTGTTGCTTTCATGATGCCCCTACACGTTGTGACATTTTTGGTGGTGAATGAGGCTAGAACACTGACTAAAGGAATTCCCACACGTGTCACACTCATAAGGCCTTTCTCCAGTGTGAACTACCTGATGTTGAATGAGGCCAGACTTTTGGCTAAAGGATTTTCCACACTGGTTACACTCATAGGGTCTCGCTCCAGTGTGAATTCTCCGGTGTTGAATAAGGATGGAGCTTTGACTAAAGGATTTCCCACATTCGCCACATTTATAAGGCCTTTCTCCAGTGTGAACTCTCTGGTGTTTAATGAGTGTAGCTTTTTGGCTAAAGGATTTCCCACACTGACCACACTCATAAGGCTTTGCTCCAGTGTGAATTCTGCGGTGCTGATTAAGAATGGCACTTTGACTAAAGCAATTCCCACACTCACCACACTTATAAGGTCTTTCTCCAGTGTGAACTCTCTGGTGTTTAACAAGGGTGGCTTTTTGGCTAAAGGATTTCCCACACTGACTGCACTCATAAGGCCTTGCTCCAGTATGAATTTTCTGGTGGTCAACAAGGCTGGAGTTTTGTCTAAATAATTTTCCACATTCACTGCACTCATAAGGCCTTTCTCCAGTGTGAATTCTCCGGTGATCATTCAGGTGGGAGGTTTGGCTAAAGAATTTCCCACATTCACTGCACTCCCAAGGCCTTTCTCCAGTGTGTACCCTCTGGTGCTGATCAAGTGAGTACTTGCCACGGAAGGTTTTCCCACATTTGCTGCACTCATAAAGCTTTTTACCAGTGGTAACTTTGGGGCGGTGAACAAGAGTGTGCTTGTGGCTGACAGAATTCCCACATTCTCTTGACGTGTAACTTTTATGACTATGACTGTCCTCCCCACCCTTGGAGGTATTATTGGGCTTTTCACTACTGGGAAATGCTGGGGACTTGACAAGGCTCCACATGGCTGGGAGGTCCTTCTCAATCTCCCAACTGGCAAAGGGCTTCCTTGACATGCGGAATAGGAAGTGTTTCAAATACGAGGATTTTTCAATGTCCCTCATCAAGAGCTTCTTTGTACTGTGATGCTTTTGGTGCTGGTGAAGATCTGCATATGTCCCAATTCTGAATTTCTGCCCAGGTAGATCATCCAGGTGCAAAATGTCCTGCAGAATTGGGAAACATTTTTCACAGAGGTAAGTCTTCTGCATGGATGAACCTGCCTTAGAAGTCCTGACCTGTGAAACTGCCACTGAAACCTTCTGCTCAGAAGGTATCTCTTCATCCTCTGTTCCATGCCCACAACCTGAAAGCAGAGAATTGCTAATGAAATGTATGATGACTATGTGTGAAGGAGGAGGCCCCATCATGCACACTCTACCAATGATTCCAAGATTTTTTCTATGAATAAGAGATATAGGGACAGGATGAGGAAGGGGCTATATGGTAATATGATGTCTCTCAAAGTCACAGAATTGGGGAGGCCTTACCAATTGAAGATTACAAAGATGGATGGGTCATAAGGAGAAGTAGTCTTCAACTCACTCCTCTGCATACAGCCTTAAGCTGCTTTCACACTGTGGCCATATCTCTAGAACTCACCACACAGCCTTCAGCAGGATGCTGTTTGCTAGTAACAGGTACATGCCATACAGATGGTGGGTTGACTCCAAGCCCAGGAACATCCACACAAAAGTGAGTGGCAAGTATTCAGGTTAATGTAATGTATGTGAACACTTTATCAGCGTGTGTGAGGTAGTGCTGGAAAACACTGCATAGAGCAGTATAAAAGAACAGATGAGGCATGAAGACCAGAAAGATGTGGATGGATGGGTGCTGGAAGTTACATGAAATGAGAAATCAAAAAAGTTCATGGCTGGGTGCAGTGGTGCATGCCTGTAATCCCAACAGCTTGGGAGGCTGAGACAGGAGGATCATGAGTTCAAAGCTAGCCTCAGCAATTCAATGAGAACCTAAATAAAATACAAAAGAGGTCTGGGGATGTGGCTCAGTGGTTAAGCACCCCCGAGTTCAATCCCTGGTAAACCACCACCCTCCCATAAAAAATTGAGATGTATGGGGAAGAAAACATGGAAATGAAGTTTGGCTAGTGGTACCTGCACCAAAACAGTGGTGGACAGAGGACAGGTTCCTTTTATGATTTGAAAATAGCCTGGATGTTATGCTACTTTCTATGTGCCACACATCAGGCCCAGGCCTCTTCTGAAATCATGTTCACTCTATGAAGGAACCAGGTTTCTCCCCACACTGTAAGTACTATCACTACATGGGACCTTTTTGAAGCAGGGTCCATAGGAAAAAAAAGATAAAAGTGCCAACAGAGATACAGATCATCTCAGGATACAACAGACCATAGGAGAGAAAAATAAAAATTATTTTAAAAAGAGGGATACGGGGACTGGGGCTGTAGCTCAAGCTCAGTGGCAGAATGCTTGCCTAGCATGTGTGACACACTGGATTTGATCCTCAGCATCACATTAAAAAATAAAATAAATAAAATAAAATAAAAAAGGCATTCTGTCCATCTACAACTACAAAAAAAAAAAGTGTGTGTGTGTGTGTGGGGGGGGGGGTATGATAATAATAGCCCATGGTTCCATGGTTCCAAGTATGGACTATGACAACGCCTGTTATGCCACAAGCAGTCACAAGAAAAGGTCAACCAGCAAAAGGTGAGGGGTGGGGGAGCTGTGAAAAAAGGTATCATGATTCTGGACATAGCCAGAGAGACGGGAAAAAGTTGAGATCCATTAGCCTGAATGCAAGATACTTAACTCCCAGACCACACAGGGCACGTGTGTTAGCTCAGTGCTGGCGTCCATAGCACATATGCCAAGAAACTGGAGAATTTAACAGATTGTAAGGCCTGGAAAAGGTGAATCTGTTTGGGGGAAAAGGAGGACAGAGACACTAGGGTGAGTGTAAGAGCCTTACCCAGTGAGCTTGTGAGTACAAAGTTCTGCAGCATCACACTGAGGTACAAAAGCCTCTGAGCCTCATCAAGTAGTCTCCATTCTTCCTGTGAGAAGTAAATGGCCACGTCCTCAAAGGTCACACAGTCCTGCCATGATGGGGAAAGGTCACTCCACAATAAACTTCTCCTCTAGAATTCCAATTCATCCACTTGCTTGTCCATCCTGTTTGCCTTTCTTCCTACATTCCTATCTCAGAGGAGTACCACACCCCAGTGCCTCTGAAGCTCACTGTCATGGTCCCAGTATCACTGTGTCCTCCCATAGCCATCAGGAAGGTGGGCAGGAAGATACCATCTTCACTGTGGACTTGGCGTGTAATGCGGTATCCCCTTCTCTTAGACCATTCCTCAGTGGTCCTCCAGATGTGCCTCCAGAAACATGCAGCCCAGGATCCTGCCGGAAGGCCTGGCTGTCTGATTCTGCTCCTTGCTTCAATCTCAGCTACCCAGGATCACTTAAGGATTTCAAACAACTCTTGTCCTCTATTTCTACTGATTTTGATGTCCACTTACCAGTCACAGATTTCCTTTTACTCTTAACCCTCAAACTCAGTGACCAAAGTACCTCAGAGCCTCAATGACATTCTACTCCAGACCCAGTGACACTCACAGATGATCACTGTGCCCCCAAACTTAGCTATCTGCTTGAGTGGACGATCCTGGTGAGCCTGTAGCATGGTGAATGAGCACTAGACTGAGTATCTTCAATTGTGCTGCTGTAACAAAACACTACTCATTGGGTAGCTTATTAACAACAGGAATTTCTCACAGATCTGGAGGCTGAATTCAGGGTGCCATCATGGTCAGGTTCTGGTGAGAGTCCTCTTTCAGGCTGTAGACTGCTGACTTCCCCTTGTATCTCCACATAGTGAAAAGAGCACTAGCTATTCTCTGACCTCTTCTTAAAAGGGCATTCACTAATACCAGACACAAGGACTCCATCCTCATGATTTAATTACCTCTCACAGGCCTCAGCTCTAGGATTAGGATTAGCTCCCTCTGGGATTAGAATTTCAATGTATGAAATTTGGAGGGGAAGAAAAATTCAGTCATGGCCTTGGTGTCATCTTCTAATTATTTCTGTTTCTGTAACCATTCTATCTCCCTTATGCCTTAGAAGCCTTAGCCACCTACCAGATAATCTATTTTGTCATGCCCTTCCATGGTCAATTCTCTCTCCATATCTGTTTATGATGCTTACCATGTCTACTCAGGTGTCCAAGTACAAGACCCAGGCACAGCTCCATTTTCCCTTACCTGGGCTGTGGACAGCACTACTATTATGACAAATATAATTCCTCCTAGTTATGGGTCAAACACTAACTATATCTTTTAGATGTCTCCATCTTAAACCATTCCCCAAATTCCAAACCAATGTGGCCAGAACTTGATGTCTCTACTAATTGTTCATCCAACATCTTAGATGTAAGTACCTAAAAACCAAAATTCTGATATCCTCAGTGAAATAAACCTTACTGGTAACTTTACAGTCCAGCTGATGGAGTTTCCATTCTTCCAGATACTAAACTCCAAAAGCCCGAAGTAATGCCTCAATAGTATCTTTCTGTCTCCCCCTCTCTCATCCTCAAAATCTGAAAATCCAGGCAGGCCTAATTAAGAAAATGAATCCAGAATCCTACCACTTCTCTTACCTCCACAGTAGCCTTACTGGTTCAAGCCACTATCAGCACTTACCTAGAGTATTATGGTAGCGTCTTCCCTGGCCTTCCTATTGTGTCCCTCATCCTGACCGAGTTCTCCATGGCATAACATGGAGGCTGATGAGACCACCATCAGATCATCTTCTTTCCCTTCTCTACAACTCCCACTGCTGCCACAAATTCTGACAGTCAGCTCTGAATCCTGCCCTGCTACTTTTAGATCCTCTGAAATAGAAAAGAAACCTGGAACTCCATGAACCAGCTCAGCTTCACCTCCAAGCACATATGCATTAGGGGAAAGCTTTTCATATCTCTATAGAAACTACCTAAAATAACTCCCAAATAGAATTAGGATCTTAGGCTTGGGTTTGTTAAAGGTCCTTTGGTCCAAGGAACGACGAGCATCAAGAGAAGGGATTCATTAAAAAAAAAAAAAAAATCCTTGGGGGGGGGTAGTCGGAGGGCTGGTGTCAGGATCAGTGAAAGCCTGTGTCATACCCTACTCACCTGAGTGAGGTCCCTATGGGCTTCTGCACTCATGGAAACCTGTAGGAAGAGGGAGGTCATGAGAGGCAGATGATCATGGCAGGGCTCCAGAGGCTCAGCCCCTGCTGTACTTGTTCCCAGCTGGACGCCAGGTGACTTGAGGAGGCTTTCATTATGTTGGCGCCTCAGTGCTCACTCGTAGCAGCTCTCAGGCCTTGAACCCCTCCTTCTGGTCCTAATAGTGAGAAGCTTCTGGAAAAGTTTGAAGTCAGACTAGGTACCTCTTCTGTGCGCAGTTCTCGGTGGCTACCAACGACCTAAGGACAAAGGTAGAACTCTCCGTCTTGCCATTACAGCGTTAATACGAGGCGTAGTTTCCCGCTTCACCTCATTCACGAGCCCCGACCGGGCTGGACAGAGCCTGGCCTGCGGCACGGGGCAGAGCCCCTCATTCGGACACTATGTGGGGAGGCGAGCACAGCGCGGCGGGGAGGACCACTTACCCGAGCGGGGCCGGCTTCGGCCATGGGCCTCTGCGCGTGCGACGGGGACACGGACAAAGTGGCCACCGCCCCTCGGACCCCTCCGGACGCCAGCCCAGCCTTGTCGCTTCCCGGAGGACAAAGCTCCGACAGCTCGGACAAACCCAAAGACCGCTAAGACCAGCGCCGGCGGAGCCACGCCGGAAGTCCCGCCCACACAATGGCCCACGCCGGAAACACTCCTCTCTGGGCGCTCATTGGCTTAGCGTCTCAGTGGGGCAGGGCATTCTGGGTAAGGTAGTGCCCGGGGCTCCAGGGAGACCTGCGAGCGGGAGGAGCTGGGGGGGGGGCTCTGCATCCACGCAGGCGCTCTGCAGGCGAGAACTAGGCTTGAGCCTGCCGGGAGGACTTGAATACCGATGGAGCAGCAGGTCAAGCCTTCTGGGCTAGCCCTGGCCATAACGGTGGGGACTTGGCCTCTGCGGCTACCGCTGGTTACAGCTTGCAGGGACTGTCCTCTAGGCCCGCGCGTGTTCCCATGCTTCCTGCCTGCCCTCTGTTACGAGATGGTTGCTCCTCTGCAAGGCCTTCTAACCCCTGTCTCCCCACTGTTCATGGCAACTCATTATCCCCTTCCTCTCTGTCCCCTTGGAGGTGCCAGCTCAAATCACACATGGCAAGCATGTCTGCACACCTGTTAGCGGAGAGGCAGCCTGATAAAGCAGGTTGCAGGCTTTTCCTTACCACCAGCCTGAGAAAAACGGGATGCAGACTGTCTATACCATTTAATAGCCAGGAAAAGTAGAAGATAGACTCCCTCCCATTTCTGTACCTTGAGCCCCCCGCAAGTAAGTTGTTCCAATACATTTTCTTAAATTTATTTTTCAGAGATGATATTACATAAGATACCTTAAGGATATTGCACAAGTGACCAAAAGATGAAAATTTACTTCATTATTGTTAGGTGCAGGACAGGCTGAGTAAGCTGTCTGCAGGGCAGGCCAAACAAAGTTAGCTGCAGGATGACCTGGCCACTCAAACCCTCTGTCTGATTCTTTATCACCTGTGTGCTTCAAGCCCAAACCCCAAGCCCCTGCTCAAGGCCGAGCACTTAACCCCCTTGTGTGCCAACAAGGCAGCTTGCAGACCCAGAGACCCTGTTAGATTTAGGCAGCACAGCAAAAGGACTATAAAAGCCTTCCCCAGCTGCCCCCTCCCACTTCTTTCCTTCCTTCTTTTCTCTTTGTGCACTGCTGCAATAAAGATCTCTTGGTTGCTCCGAGTGTTGTGGTCATTTTCTTTCAATTATAATACCAAAATCTTTACCTGAGTAAGATCTGGAGCTCATTTCCATAACATGGGACATAGGAAGGGGCACATTATCATACTGTACCTGTGTAGGATTGTCCCTGCACTGTGCACATGATGAGCACCTTCCCTTTTCTGAATATTCATTCCCCGCCCAAATAAACTGCAGCTCCCCCTGAGGTGATTTTATGAGGGGTATCCTTATTTGCTGCAAAAAAACTTTATTCTATGACAACTGTTCTTGGTGTTCTGTTCTGATTCAGATCCCAGGGAGACGGAACCATTGAGTTCAGTGGCACAGCAGGAAGAACTAGCAGAATGTCTTGGGTAACACAGGAGATTAAGGATAGCCTCTTTCAGAAAACCCACCCTGTGAGGTGCCCACAAGACCCTTGTTTCTAGGATTCAACACTTAGTGGAGGGTTCCTGCCACAGACTGGGAGGCCAGCAGGGCCACAAAGTGGTCATATAAAAGTAAGGTAGCAAACAAGTTGAAAAGAACATAAAAATAATGTTAAAGAAGGGTGAAGATCTTATAAAGTCAATATGCATTCAATGCAGGATGTGGTCTACATTGGGAGAAACAGATTTTGGAATAAAGTAAGAAATACACATTCAAGGGAGAAGGTCTGCCATCTTCAGAGGGATAGACAGCCATAACCAAAGTTGTTTTTTTCTTTTTTAACTCTCTTTTTCAAGTCAATTTGTCTGAGTTTACTTTTAATGTGCAGACAGACCTTCCACCTAAGGGAGCCATTTCTTTTGATCAAAATTCTATGTACCATAAAATAAGGGATGGTTTATATGTTCCAAAGGCCAACACAATCCTTCAATTGTAGAAACTAGCCCATACTAAACTTTCCCTACCTTGTTTTTGTCTAGAAAACCCATTAGAGGCTCTGGCCCTGTCCTTTACCTGCTCTTGTTTTTGCCTTCGGACCACTCTTGTGATTCCCTAGACATGAACCCCATTTGAACCTAAATTACCATACACCCTCTTCTAACAAGTGACTGCACATCATTCTGTTGCTGCTTGGCCTTTTTACTAATGGTCTGGGTGCGTTCCATGGTTTATAATCTGGAGTCCCAAATTCCTCAAGTAACTTACTGTTTAAACCAACCATGAGAGCTACATTATTCTGACTATGTATGAAGAACACTGAAACTCCATGTCCCTGATGTCATTTCCCCAGACTAAGGCTTCATTGTTGAAGGTGATGTTGCCCTTTACACTATAAATAACACTACCCTGAACATTAAAACCTCCACCCCAAAGGATTTTCCTGGTCTGCCTTTCTATGCATGAATTGAACACAGTAAATATTTGCTGTCTTTGATGCCAGGGATTCTATTGTGTTTCTGAGCTTACTGTGTGCTTAGCAATACTCTGATTATGCTATTTTCTCTGTGACTGTAGTCCTCCAGAATTGAAAAAAATGACCTCTTGCCTACATGACACACCATGATCACTCCTTCCCCTTGATTAACACAAATACCAGTAATCTTTATATATATGTTCATAAATTGTCAGTTTATATATTCTAACCACATATAAGATGGACCTGCCAGCTTGACTCTAGAGATGCACCAAGAAACTATTACATATCTCATTCCATCAATATACTTTCCAACTTTACCAACACATTGATAGAGATTTCAGCAACTTTTTAGATGCATTTTCTTTTATAATGCCATATTAATATGGACTCTAGTTATAGGATAATCTACAAGGACTCCATATAGTTTTAGTGTTCATCCTTTTTCACTCAACGGAAAGTGTTTATTACAGAAACTGTGACCTATTCTTTAAAGTCCCCATTATCATTTTCCCATTATTTCCAATAAATGAATCCAAGCAACCACACAAACAACGATTCAGTGTTTTCTTAAGTTCTGTGCTTCTCTGTTAGGTGCCCATTAATCACAGGAATGAACTAAAGGCTATTCTGCTGTCTCCGGAAAGTTAGCTACTATAGAGCTGCTTTTCATGTGCAGACTGCTGATCCAGGACCATGGCTCCACCCACATCGTTATCTAATTCTCACACAGCAAGCCAATATCACCTTGCTCTAAATCAACCCAGGTTCAAGAACCAGACAACTACAGACAGCTCCAAACCCCAACACCTGTGCAAGTGGTCAAACCAACTGTCATTACTCTATCACTCCTGAAGAATACCCTAAATCGTGTGGCCTGGGAATTCCCTTTTCTCTCCACATCTCGTCTGCCCACCTGGTTATCAGACATGGAGGTGTGTACAAGGTGTGCAGTGTCATGGACTATAGTCAGGCTGTAATGATCGCCTTGCAACATGCCAACAAAATATTGCAGGAACAACAACAACAACAACAACAAAACAAGTGCTCAGGAGTGAATGGGGCTCTGTAAGACATCACTGGTCCCACTGTTAGTAATTGCAGCTATGTAAGGATGGGTATGAATTCTGAAGCTTTCTAGCAATCACATAAACCAACTCAAAAAAGGAAGGAATACCAGTGGAGTTGCAGGATTCCTGATAGAGCTTTAAAAATACTTTTCAAAAATTATGCACCAAATTTAAGTTGGTAAAAGTTTGATTTGTAAATCAAGAGATAGAATCCCTTTTGAAATATCAACACAGTGTTCAGGAAAGTTGAATTTGAAAGAAAAGAAAGATCAACAGAAAAAGCCCAGACAATATGAGTTTCCCATTAGATTACCTTTCCATACATGGTTTATACTTTATAAATGTGAGATAGAAAGCCATAAACCATATCCTGAGTTTAAATTTGAAATCAAAGGGAAAATGAATGGTAAATTTGACTCACTGTTCCTTTAAAATAAACAGGAAATAATTACAGAAAATGTGTATTTTATTTTAAAAACAAGATATAAATAAAAGAGTGATAATTTTGCAACATACATGAGCTCATAATATTGATATGAAATAAGTATTAGCATTTCACTACACTGTATAATTGCAAATGTTTGCTCATGATCATAGAAACATGAGTAAGATGTTAGAATTTCAGACAATAAAATATTGAATACATTTTTAAAGCAGAGAAAAGCATGCTCAATTTTCTGGAGATAGACTTTCAAACGTCAGATTTTATTCTATAAAATTTTGTGCATTGAGAATTTTCACTTTAGTAAAACTAGGCAAGAGACATTTTATAAGCAATTTAGATGCTTAATGTTATCCATTAGCAATTGAAGGTGTGTTTTCATCGAGGGCTAAGTAGTATACTATACATTTGACGTAAACCACAATATCAAAGACTTATAGTGCTATTTTTAGAAATAAATAACACTACTTAAATTAAATATCTAATACTTTACATTTTGGTACTAGGGATTGAATGCAGGGGTGCTTTATCACTGAGTTACTTCCCAAGACACTCCACCTTTTTTTTCCATTTTGAGACAGGGTCGTGAAGTTCTCCAGGTAGACCTGGAACCCACACTCCTGCCTCAGACTCCAGAGTAGCTGGGATTTCAGGCTGTGCCTCCACACACAGCACAGCAGTACCACGCAGTGAGGACTTCTGATATTTTCAGTCTCTCAACTGAATCCCTTCACTGCCCATCATCTTAAACAGCCACTCAGATTTCCTCAGCTGTCCTAAGTGATTGCCAAGAGACCTCCCTGTCCCTCCTGTCCTGCTGACCTCCCCACCTGTCTGCACTCCAAGCACTTGAGACTCAGCCCACTCCCCTGAGGCTGGAAGTGCCTTCCTCACACTGCTCATGCAGTTCATTCCCCTGCCAAAAAAGTGAGCTCAAAAATTATTGGGAAAACGATTTATGATCACTGTTGTTAATAATGTACTTTGCATTTCAAAATTTCTAAAACAACAGGTTTTTTAAGATCCTCACCAGAAATAAGTTTCTGAGATGTTGGACATGTTAACTAGGTGATTTAATCTTTATACAATGTGTAAATAGATCAGAACATCCCACTGAGTCCGATAAATACACATAATAAATATTGGTCAATTAAAATAAATCAATTAAAAAACAGAGAGAAACATGAAAAAAGCCTTCAGTGAGTTTCTAAAAAAAATGAAAATAAAAAACTTTCCTGGACATTAAACTCAGAAATTTCCTCCATTACATTCTTTTAAAATATCCTGAACAAACAAAACATATAAATGAAAAAAATAAATAAAACATCCTGAACATTCTTTACTGAGAAACCTAAGGTTAGAATGATAAATCCTTGTTTAATTATGTGCACAGTGTTCGTAGTTAGTCTGGTGTAGAATGACACTACAGAAGATATGGCCACGTCATTTGCCATAGTATCAGACAGTATTGACATAAGGGCTCTTCAAACATGAGCAGATGATGACATGGACATTCAAGTACATCCAAGACAACAGACCGCTAACCAGGCAGGTGGATTAGGAGACACCATGTGTCCTTGCTCTGCAGTAAGAGAGGACCTGAGAGACGCGGGTGTCACTGACGATGAGCACAAAGGGGCTGAGTGCTGGGACACACGAGGACACCAGCACAGAGCTGTTCATGACCCACTGGCCTCTCCTGGGGGCAAGAGTCATCCAAATGGTCAAAACAGTGTAGACGGAATAAAAGGCCACAAAGGAGCTCACCAGGATCAGGATGGTGCGTGTGGCTCTGGCCTCATGAGAAGGTGGGGGGTAGAGGACGTGGCTGTGGATGTGCTGAACCTGCTGCCTGTGTCTGTGCAGGACAAGGACCATGGAGCCGCTGGCCCAGGCCATGAGGACCAGACTCAACAAGTCGGGGGAGAAGTACAGGACAGTGTATAAGGTGCTGTGTCTCTCTGACACTACCCAGAAACAGTACCCATGATTCCCATCCACACTGAGATTTTTCTTATTCAATGGGCCTTTCACTATTAAAGGCAGAAATGAATTTATCACGAGATGCAGGGCCCAGCAGAGGAGGCAGCAGAAGCCGATAGATCGTAGTGATCTCATCTTGAGCGTGATCCATCTGCAAATTCTGGGGTTTAGCTTTAGGGCCTGGAAGCCATTGAACAGGCACCAAGTGCTGAAGGAGACACCAGTGCTCACTGTATAAAAATAGAAGACAAGTTTACACCTCGTGTCATCCAGGAAACGTTTCCATCCCAGAGCTGCCAGAGTCTGGGGGACTCCTTTAGCCAAAAGAACAATAGAATTCGCCAGTACCACTTGATTGAGAATCACGTCTGTGGGTCTAAAGTGGCGTCCAGTGAGCAAGGTGAAATTATAGAGACCAAGGAGGGAGAAGTTTCCCACGAATCCCACTCCCTGTCTGAGTGAGGAAAACCATCCCCATATCCATGCTGAGCAGATCACGTCAGCACTCGCAGGGTCGGCTTGTACC
Source organism: Marmota marmota marmota (assembly GCF_001458135.2). Lineage (NCBI taxonomy): Eukaryota > Metazoa > Chordata > Mammalia > Rodentia > Sciuridae > Marmota > Marmota marmota. The sequence continues at coordinate 605,605 of NW_026000207.1, forward strand.
TAGGGCAGGGGATGAAGAGATAGACCCATGAGATTAAGTGTGTCGGCATCAATACATCCCCCAATGTAATACTGACCATAAACTAAACCCTCTCAGAAAAATAGACCAAGACTTTATGCCCAGAAACTCAAAGACCCAACGTGAGACCTGTGCTGCCCAAAGCTGCAGTGGCCCCCTCCAAGGGGAAAGTGAGCGTGAGGAAGAGCCCTGTGCCCTGACTCAGGTTGTTTCAAAAATACATTTTACAGGGCAATGGCAAGACACAGACATGTGCAGATGATTTCTTTCTATAAAAATGGATAGAAACGTAAGTATAGGGATGGCAGCTGAGAGGGAGGTGTGGTCAGAGCACATATCCCTGTCCACCTGGGCACTGTGGTACCTGCAGAATTTTCACAATTGGCCACTTGAAAGCATCTACAAGATAGGAAAGGGAGTTTGAAACTCACTGGTGTACTAAAGATGACAATAGGTCTACAGCTGTGAGGTAGACCACACAGAGGGATCGGAGAGAACAGGGATGTTTCAGAAGAGCAAGCCTGACATGAGCCAGAGGACAGGGGTCAGGCTGCAGCGGAGCCTCCAGGTCTGCCTAGCTCACCCTGTGCTCCACACCTTCCTGGGACTGTGGGAGACTTTGAGTCCTCCCCGCCCTGAGAATTTCCATGCTGTGTATCAGCACAGCCCCACTAACCAGAGCCTGTGGACATTGAGGCTGTTCTGAGACACGACTGCAGACATTCACAGCCAGGAGACTAAGGGTCTCCCACAACCCTAGGATGTGTGCAGACACAGGGGATCTAAATAGATGCTCCGAGCCCTCATGCAGGGCGTGTGCTGCCCATCTACAGTATCCCTGGCAAGAATAGAAATATCATTTTCTGCTTCATGAACAAATGGGGTGGGTAAGTCAGAGAACAGATTAATAGTGGTGTAAACAGCAGTTCAGCACATTCACAACCTGCTTACAAGCCGGGGTGCCAAGGGGGATACAGCCAGACTGGAGAAGCTGACACCCACATTTCCTTTTGCTCTCTTTGCCTTCCTCCAGTTTCTCTTCCTCATCAGGGTGAGCCACACGTTTTTGCTGAGTAGCCTTTTTATCCCCAAATGGAAAACACAATCAGGCCTTTTCCCTAAGGGATGTTAATGTGACTCTAACAGAACAGAATTCTAAATGGACTCCTGCAGACTCCCTTGGGCTCCACTTACTGACCTGAGAAAGCACGGTGGCCGCAGCATGGACCTGGGACCCGGGGACTGAGTGCCAGTGACATAGTGGACAAGACCCCTCAGAGGCTCTGCAGGGTCTCCTCTGACATCCCTTTAGCAGAGAGTCCATTTGTGGGGGACACTGGTGCCACAGAAGGGACACTTATCAAGGAACATATTCCTGCTCAGAGACTCCTGTGGACAAGATGAGAGAACACAGACCTACCCAACAGGCATGGAGGACCTGCTGAGGGTGGCCCAGAGCGATAGTAGGAGCTGGCCCGGAAAAGATGTGTGGAAAGCAGACTTGAGTGGGTTCCCTAACTTCCAACATGGAGAACCCAGAGTTCTAACCAATGTAAAACCTCAGGATGAAAAAAAATAATAAAAGACTAATCTGATAGATTGCCATAGATTAGTTTTATGGCTGATTAGAAGCATCAAGATACACATAAAATTTACAACTGTCCAAAGAAGGAAAAAATCCCTGCTTACCTGACTGTGTGTGCTGTCTGCAGTGGTTCTGAGGCAGCATCCTGCAGGTTGGGCATGGCAGGTGATAAAGTTTAGGGACTCCATGACCTCAGCGCCTTGCTGGGAAGTGTTTGTCATTTCACCTGCAGGTGCAGTGACAGTGCCAGCATGGGGACTGGAGATCACCTGGGCCCACACCTGGGGGCTGTCATGTCTCTGCAAGCCTGTCCCCGTGAGAAGCCCTTCAGGAGAGGCAGAAACAAGTGGGACAGGCCTCACCCTGGAACAAGCAGTGACCCCCTGGGAGCCTGAGCAGAAAACACAGAGACCTGCTAAGTGAGGAGTGGAGCCCGCGGCCCTGTGGGTTTCAATCATGTCGATACGTGGGCTTCAAGTGTGATTGTCTTAATGCCTGAGAACTCCTAGGATACCTGGACTAACATCAGACAGCATGGGGGTGAGTTTGGAGAAGCAACCACAGTGGTTCAAATAGGTGGGAGTACCTCAAGGTCTTATTCATTTGCTGCTTCAAGAGTATTTATTTCCTAACCCACGTAGGTCAGGCACTTTTATGGGCACTGGGATATATCAGCACAGGTGACATTGCAACAGCTTTGTCCCCACATTCTGTCTGCTTTCCTTACTCACATGCGCCCCAGTAATTAAGTTGCACAGTCTCTTGTCAGAATCCAGTGGTTCCACTGGAGAGAGAAGGGTAGAAACTACATGCTGTGAAGGTGGGCTCGAGGGTGGGTCCCACACTGATCAGGATGCTCACAGGGGGATCCATTGTGATGGTGCTGTCACAGGAGTTGCCTTAGTGAGTTCAGGAGAAGAGGGAAGATTCAATTCCCATTCCCATTCTTGGTCCCTTTTTGTCATAACTGAAAAAGTAGTTCTTATATTATAGTTAAAGCTTCATCCCAGGGTTTCATAAACTGACTTCCAGACCACTCACATATAATCGAATCAAGCCTTTATTGAAGCACACCAATGGTGGCTGAGCAGAACATAAAGCTGTTCCCCTGATCAGCCCCGAACAACTGCAAAGGCCCTCCTTATAAGCCTGAAAACCGCAAAAGGGATGTTCGGGGGTCCAGCCAATGCAAGCCAGCCAGGTTACAGAAGCGGGACAGTGCAGTCAGGCGGAGGGAAGCCTAACCAATCCCAGTTAGCTCAGTCACCCCAGTTACAGAAACAGAGCCCTGTTACCCTAGTTACAGAAACAATGCCCCATTAGGTAGTTCCGTGTTCTTTAAGGTTTCTATAGCAAAAGGAAAAGAACATCTTGCTCCAGTCACGACTCTTCTACTTGGCATGGTTGTTTTACAGGATGGAGTCATAAAACAAAATGGAGTCACATTTGCTCCTACTATCACATTCTCCACTGGTTTTAGTAGGTTTGATGTCAATCTTGCACATCATTAGGCCTCAGGTTTTTTTCCATCCTTCTGTGTCTAAGGGACTGTACTGGGCTTGCAAGACCATAAGTCTGACCTCACCTACATTCTTGTGTATATGGTTTAGGAGGGTTTTTAAGAGGCAGGGTCCTACAGTAATCCCAATCAGGAGAAGTACTAGGGGCCCAACTACGGCTGAAATGATGGTAGTCAACCAAGGGGACCATGAGAATAGGTTTTGGAACCAATTGCCTGAAGTTTCTAGTGCTTCATCTCTTTCCTTTAACCTGTTTCTCACAAGCGCCAAACTGTTCTTTATTACCCCAGAATGGTTTGCAGAGAAACAAATTTCTCCTGGAGCCATACAAAGTCCTCCTTGTTTCAGAAAGAGACCATCTAGACTTCATCTGTTTTGTAAGACTCTTTCTGTCAGAGAGTCTACTGAAACCTTTAGTTTGGAGATTGACCTTTCTAGTTTTTCTAAATCTATATCTATTTGATGGCTGAGGGACTTCCCAAACCAGCCAGGAGGGGAACTAAAATGGGGGCAGCCAGTCTCTGTTGATAAATCAGTGGGCTCTGGCCTTTTAATAAGTCCAGGTGTTCTTTCCCTTTTATTCCATCAAAATAGTGGGTTACATAGTTCAGAGTTATTGACAGTTTGGAGATATAGGCAAGGAGTTTGAAGTGGGACCCGGGAAGCACAATTTTTGGTGAAAGGGGAGTTGTCCCACTTGTAAGTTGGGTTGTGGAAGCAAGTGTCTCTTTATGGGAGATCACCCAGGGTGATCTTGGGAGTAGTTTCCCAGGTACATCTTCCTGAGCTAGACATATTGGTGAACATCTATGTTGACCTTAATTTTTCCTCTAATATTAGGGACCTCCAACTGCCATAAGGGAAAAGGGCAATGACCGTTCTTGCTACTTCCAGGTTAAAGGGGGCGATGTGCAGTGGGCAAGCAGTTTGGAGTCCTTTTTTAGAAACTGAGTGGGTCAAGGAGTCCATGGTAAAACATCTGGTTCAGGAAGAACAGGATATAAATTCATCTGGGGTGGGCACTTCTATGAGAGAAACAAAAAGACATGAGTGCTGAAGTAAGATTAATACAAAATAGCAGTTGTAGCATCTGGAATCTGTCCATGAATATGAAAATGACAGAAATTAATATTTGTTTACAAGGAGGTGGAAGACCTGAGAAAATGTCCCCATAACAAGGCCTAACAAAGCCTAATAAGGCACTTTTTTAGGGAATATAAATTTTTAACATTGTAAGAATTATCAGGAATGTAGACACAACATTTATTTAAATTAGTTAATGTCATCTGATTTTTGAAACAAATACCTTTTTGGCATGACCTCTGTGTTCAGTAAAGATCCTTTTGTTACTTAGGGCTATATAATTATATTAATAAACATTGATTACATCTACTTGTGTAGGAAGTTAGGAAGATCTGTGGGCTTTAAACTGACTAAAAACTTCTGGCAGTTTTTTATTGATAGTTATCAGGCATTTTTGTCTAGAATTTTTCTTTGTTGCCTCCAGTTTTACTTATTTTTGAGGATGCTCACACTAGTGCACATTTTAAGTTACATTAAAATAACGGTTGTTTCTTTTTAAATGTCTGGGAATGGTTGTGCTTTGGTTTTAACTGTTTTTTGCTAAGTGTTTAAGACCAAACTGGTAAAACTGAACTTATTCCTATCTATTGATAAGAGTCAGCTGAGTTTCCTCGGAGGACATTCTTGGGGAACTTGTGAGCAGCATTTTAGTTCTGTTAGTGTCATCTGCATTAGAATGGGTCAAGGTCTTGCTGACCATATGTCTTCCCTTGGAAGCATCAGGCATGTCTCCCCTTTTTAATGACCCTCCTCTTTTGCAGCATGGACACTCATTGGCTTTCTGTTCTCCAGGGGTCTCATTAATCTCCCTTATCAGGAGGTTATGTGGCCTGGAGTTGCAAAGCTTCCCCCTGTCCTGGGTTCAGGCTGACTCAGAGGGCAAGAGCCAAATATTGGTTTCTTTGGCCCCTTTATTTTAACCTTAATATTTAAATTTGGCCTTAAACATCCAGCAAGTCAGTTTTACCAGTTTAAAGTAAGAATGCTGGGCTTTAACTTTAATGCTTATAACTTTACAGTTGATTTTTACATAACACAATATCCTTATTTTATGTATTAATTTATGTAATGCTGAAGACCTGCCTGAAGGCAGAAGATGACACCTTAGCATCTACTGTGATCCAATCACTGTACGCCAACAAGGCAGCTTGCAGACCCAGAGACCCCATTAGATTTTTGGCTATAAAAACTCTCTCTTGCCAGGTCCTCCTCTCTTGCTCTCTCCTTTTTCTCTCACTTTCCCTTCTCTCATTTCCCTTTCACTTTTTTCCTCTCTTTTTCCTTCTCTCCCTCCCCCCCTCTTGCACTTTCCTTTCTCTCTCTACTTTCCATTCTCTCTCTTTCTTTTGCCTCTCTCTCTCTCTCTCTCTCTCTTTCTCTCTCTCTCATGTTAATCAGACATTGTCACAGTAAAGGTCTCTTTCTTGGTTGCTCTAAGTGTAGTGGTCACATTTTTTTAGTTATAATGAAAATACCAAGTGAAATTAACAATAGAAAAACATATTTTGCTTGTATATAATTTTGAACTTTGCCTGAGTTATACATTATATTTTTATTTGAGATCACAGTAATCTTTCCAATAAAATTAATCTTTGAATATAACTTTAAATTAACTGAAATCTGGCCTACTTTGAAGTTATTCTGACAAGTTGTAAGGTGAGAGGCAGAGCCTTATCTCAGGTAAGGCAGGGCTCTTAACAATCTTAGGTAAAGTGTTTTAGTTCTAAAGTTGATCTTTGTCTTTTTTTAGTATCATTTTATAAAGTTTACATATATTGTTTTCTGACTCTGCATGAATGTTAGTAGTACAATATGACATACATCTGAAACATTAATTAAGGAAAGGCTGAGAGCCCTTAACATTTTTTTATGTGGAAAAGTGGCAAATGTTTTATATTATTTAACCTTTAAAAAATTAGGCTTTCATTACTTTTTAAAATATCTTTAATTTTTTATATTTTAGTGTAAAAGGTAACATAAGATTTGGTTACTAAACATCAAATAATATAAATCCCCAATAAAATCTATTACCTTTATAAGTATAAATTACCATTACAGACAATTTTAGTTTGGAGACTACCCGCTTGATAAAATGTTCTTTAAACCTTTTTCCTTAAAGACTTGTATACCTGAAAGATATGAACATATTTAATCTGTAAAGAAGAGTAATGTACCACACTTTTATTGATGTTTTTATATTAACCAAGGTTAGCTTTTAAAGGAAAATCTAGACTTTGTAATGTAGGACAATATTTTAAAATAACAGTTGCTGTTTAGCCACAGATGTATAAACCTTAATTTCTCCAAGATTACTTGTTCTAGGGAATAAACCTTAACAGACATAATATAATTAATATTTTTAGAAGTTTTTGTCATTTTAACATATAAATATATCAATACATTATTATTTGTCCTTAGGGAACAACCTTGAATAGTTTTAAATATTTGTGTTACATATATAACCAACTTAGTTACATATAAACCTTTTAATATTTGTCTTTTATTTATAGACCTTTATATTACTTAATTAGACCCTTTTGTTGTTTACTTAAATGCATTATAATTATACTTTATCACATAAAGACTTTTTACCTGGAAACATTTTTCGTTAAATATATTTTTATATTTAGAACATTTTAATAATTTTTTATTTATTTATTTTTTAGTTATCGGCGGATACAACATCTTTGTTTTTTTTGTATGTGGTGCTGAGGATCGAACCCGGGCCGCACGCATGCCAGGCGAGCGCGCTACCACTTGAGCCACATCCCCAGCCCCTTTAATAATTTTTTAACCCATTGATATTTTTGTTTGTACCTTGAAATAACCCTTATAAACTTTTGAGTTTAGATAAATTAATCCATTTTAATAAGATGAAACATTTGTTATTTACAGTACTTTAGTTGAAATACAGTTGAAACCTCTTGACTCCTTGTATGTAGAATTATATTTGTTGGGACTTTGTAATTTAGAGTAACCTTGTTTTTATAATAACACAAAATAATTTCAAATTTCTTTTTTAGTTTACCAATTTGTGAAAACACCAACATTGTTTAAGCATTTTACCTTATGGAATTTAAGGAGTTAAAAGTACTTGATATTATATTTAACAGTCAGCATTTTTAACTTTGTACCAATTAGATGTCTCTAACAAACACAACCATGATTAATTTTATGTACGTTTAGATAAATTTATGTATCTTTTTTTAAAAAAACAAGGCATCAGACAAGTGCATTGAATAGTATTAGTAATCTTTTTTGTTGAATAAAAATCCTAGAGACAATGGATATCAGACACTTTATAGACATTAACATTTTAACAGCTGTTTAACCATCTAGAAACAAAACTGTGCATTAGTAACTTTAAAGACATTTGTACTTTTATTTATTTTTCCAATTTAAATTGAACCTTTTAAATTATATTAACCAAAAGTATTTGGATCCATTTTTTAAAAATTTTAATTTATGAGCTCATATGTCAAGTTTTTGTACCAAATATATGTAGACATGGCAATACACATAGACAGACAGTACACCGGTGCACCCACAAAGCAAACAGACACACAAAAGCCTTGTAGCTTATTTTTTTTAAAACCTGTTAGATTGTGAGTTAACCCTTGTAAATTGGCCTTAGAATAAAGCAGAGTGTCATCAGAAAAACATTAACCTAGGCATATTGGATCAAAATTATGAGTTTAACAAATATAGAATTTTAAAAGTTTTCTGACCTTTTTCCTGAGGTGGTCCTGTTCATGAACGCTGAAGAGAGTTGGGGGAACATAGACAAACGAAGGGGGCTTACTTTTCCCTGGAGGAACTTCCCAGAGATGCAGCTTCATCGGTCTCCTTGGGAGAGTCCCCCAGGGTGGGGTTCCATTTTAAACTGGTTTTTCTCATTTCTTGGATAAGGGCCACCAACTTTTAGCCTGACATTGAAAAATCTTTAGACCATTTTTTAGTAGTTGGGAGTTATTTATGCTTGCAAATACTGAGAGACAAAAGCCAAAATTATGCTTTTTGTTATACAATTTAGGAATAATAATTTTATAAAACACTTTAGTTTTAATCTGTCCTCTATAGGAAGTGACATGATTTACCCAGTTGGCCATCTGGCCCAGTTTCTAAATGAAGACAATCTCTAGAATGCCTTTTTCTTTTTACCTTTAGCCTTTACTTTTGACAATTTTTATTCCTGTTGGCAGCACTTTACATTCTAATGCAAGCTGTAGTGAGCACAGTTAAAACCAGTTTAACCATTTTTTCCCATTAGAAACAAACTCAGGTAGAAATTAACACAGAACATAAAGGGAACAAACAAAAACAAACCAACAGACAAAGTCCTGAAAAGTGTTAAGAAAACAAATTAAAGGGGTCCAGTAGAGATCTCTGTAGAACTTCCTTGTCTCTGATGTTGGTGGAGCGAAGGAGTCCTGATGAAAGAAGGGCGGTTATGGGAACAAGAAAAGGGCCCAGCACAACACTCGGATAGACAAACACAAGACAAACAGCCAGCCAGCAGACACGGGACAAATGACAAACAGCAGAACAGACACAAGACAAGCAACAATCGCTGAGGTCGCACAGGGAGGCCTCCAGTGGGACAGAGACCACGTCTCTTCCTGCCCCCAGACAGATGAGGTCTCACAGGGAGGCCTCCAGGGAGACAGGGACAACGTCTAGTCCTGTCCCGGGGAAGGTGTAAGCCACTGCATCCAATCTGACCTTTTCCCCCAGAAGAGTCGACTCACCAGAACTGACAGCCGGCAGGAGGCTTTTCAGAGCGTCCTAGGATGGATTGGAGTCGTCCTCAGAGTGAGGCTGAGGAATGTCTCTCAGGAGCTCCCCTCTACTCCAGGGCCGAGGTCCAAAGGCCCGTCATTGGAGGCAAATTTGGCATGAGGGTAGGGAAGAAATGGATCCCGGACGAGCACCCAAATGTTATAGTTAAAGCTTTGTCCCAGGGTTTCATAAACTGACTTCCAGACCACTCACGTATCATCGAATCAAGCCTTTATTGAAGCACACCGGTGGCAGCTGAGCAGAACATAAAGCTGTTCCCCTGATCAGCCCCGAACAACTGCAAGGGCCCTCCTTATAAGCCTGAAAACCGCAAAAGGGATGTTCGGGGGTCCAGCCAATGCAAGCCAGCCAGGTTACAGAAGCTGGAGTGTGCAGTCAGGCAGAGGGAAGCCTAACCAATCCCAGTTAGCCCAGTCACCCCAGTTACAGAAACAGAGCCTGTTACCCTAGTTACAGAAACAATGCCCCATTAGGTAGTTCCATGTTCTTAAAGGTTTCTATAGCAAAAGGAAAAGAACATCTTGCTCCAGTCATGACTCTTCTACTTGGCATGGTTGTTTTACAGGATGGAGTCATAAAAAAAATGGAGTCACCTTTGCTCCTACGATCACACTTACAGTCTAATGTTCAAGGACAATATGGACAATGATGCTTCCTCCTTTATTCTTGACTTAGATGAACTAATTTAACAATGTATTATAGGTTTTCTTTATTTCTTTTAGTGAGACTTTTTTCATTCTATGTATTCTAATTTATTGTGAAATATATGTACACAGATATATACATAAATGCATATTTTACACGTGTCTTAGTCCATTTTGTGATGCTTTAATAGAATGCTACTGACGAGGTGATTTTTAAAGAACAGAAATTTGCTTCTCACAATTCTGAAACACTAAAGTTTAAGGTCAGGTGGTCAGAAGTTCTGTTTTCTGGTGAGGGCTGCACTCTGCTTCCAAGTTGGTTCCTTGGGTGCTTGTCTTCTGGAGGGGAAGATCGCTGTACCCTTACATGGCAGACGGAAGAAGGACAAAAGGACTAACACTCCCCTCACAAGCAAGCCCTTCTTAAGAGCACGTAATCCCTTTAGTGAGACTTATTAGCAATTTAAGGGAGGTATTTTCTACTCTTAGTTTGTTTATATCCATTATAAAGGTGATATTATATTACTATAGAATATGTATTATGTGACTATAATATGTAATTATCATATACAATTATATATGAATATATTATCTGAACAACTGAACTTAATAGGAAAGTATTTTTGCTATTTATCCGTGTATAGAGTCATCCCTCAGTACTGTTAGGGCTTCAGTTCCTAGACCACTGTGGATACCAAAATGGACAGATGCTCCAAGTCCCAAATACAAAATGGTGTAACACTTACGTATATCCTAAATGCAACATGCTGTATATTTGGAATCACCCCTATATTATTCATAATACCCAATGCAATAAATGCTATGCAATACTTGCTGTGCTTACTGCTTAGGGAAACATGCCAAGAAAAACCTGTGTACACGTTCCCTACAGACACAATTGTTTTTTAAAGTGATGTGACCTCTTGTGGCACTCTAGCAGGAGCAATGGGACACCTGTGTATGAGAATAGTGGCTATGTGATTTCTGCTCAGGTTAACCTTTCATGTCTTGACTTGATGCTTACTAGTTTTCCTTTGTATTTAGGGAATAGTTGGTGATATTTTGAACTGTGTAAAGATCCTGGTCCATACCAGTGGTACTCCCACACTTTTAGCCACCATGATGATTTCTGACCTCAGCCCACATTCATGAGTGGACAGTGTACCATGAGGTAGACTTTTCCATCCTATCAGTTTCCATTTGGGGCCTTATACATTTCATCATTCTATTGATGTGGATTTGTGAACTTTTAAATGTCCAATTTGGTGTAATTGCATTTCTCTTATTTACTCTGATGATCACGTTTCCCCAGATAAGTCAGTGATTTTCTCCCAGTTGGTTTCTTTGTGTTTGATCATGTCACCATTTTCCTTGGCACTTCCTCTGGAGCAAAACAAACAAAATATAGACCTTACAGAGGCATCTTGTAAGGTCCTTACTCTGATCAGGAATCAGCCCTTTGTTCCCCACAGAATTTTGCTACCTCTTATTGCAGGATGGTATTGAGGAGCTTTGGTTCAGTCCTTAGATGGGTTTGATTCTGTTGGTGAGTCATGTCTTCAAGGTCTCTCCGAATCTGATGAAACCAGGTTCACAAATGCCATCTCTGCAAAGCACAAGCAAAGCCATTGCCAGAGATAAATGGTTCTGACAGCAGTGTGTGTGTTAAGGAAAATGAACAAGCTGTGAGTACGTGAAGATCAATAGGTCCAATACCCAATACCCAGTTAAGTCTCACAGTGTTCATGAGGCAGTGTATTTCCCATTTGCCAGTTCATTTACCAAATTCATCACCAAAATTAATCAATATGCACTTCCATTAATAATCTTGGAAACTCCTTCAGCACAGAAGTTTGGGAGTCTCTTCTCATGCCTCCTGAATCTCTGGACCACCTAGGTGACAAGACATCCGACGGCTCAGAGGCAGGAAGCTGCCCTTCTCACTGCTGTGTTATTCATTGAAACAACAAATGGGCTGGGGCACTGAAGCCTTCCTGTGATCCTAGCTACTTGAGAGTGTGAGGCAGAAGGACTGCACGTTCAAGGCCAGCCTGGGCAACTTATAAACATGCTATCTCAAGAATGAAAAATAATAAATAAACCATGGAGCTGGGTGTGGTGGTACACACCTGTAATCCCAGTGACTTGTGAGGCTGAGGCAGGAGGATCGGAAGTTCAAGGCCAGCCTCAGCAATTTAGGTAGGCCCTGAGCAAGTTAGTGAGAACCTGTCTCAAAATACAAAAATACTTAAAAGGAGTTGGGGATGTGGCTGAGTTACCTAGTGTCCCTGTGTTCACTCTTCAGTGCCAAAATAATAATAATAATAATAATAATAATAAGCTGGCAATGTACTCCAGTCATAGAGAGACCCTGCATTCAATTCCCAGTATCACACCCACATAAAAACAAATGACTGCCTACTTACTAGAATTTCTTGAAGATATGGGTTCTCACATAACTTCAGCCTTTGACTCTTCATAGCAGCTTCTCAGCATACTTAGGCACTCAGCAAACTACTGAGACCCCTTAAGACAGGATGAAGACAAACAAAATAATAATCTAACTGTAGGAAAGTGTGGACTCACCTGGCTTCAGTCCCTTGACAGATGCCACGGTGGTGAAGGTCACCCTTCCCTTGTCCCCCACAGATCCTGGAGGAAACCCTGGGATCCACTGATAAACAGCACTGGGATTCCATGGATTATGCAGATTAACTTCCAACATGATGGAGCTCTCTGAAATGTCATGGCTTTCCATCCCTTGGTCAGAATATCCTAGGATAATAATGTCCTATTTATTCTAGTATTCTTCCTACCCACATATCTCCTCCTTTCCTTTCATTCCCTTCTGCCTAATTCTTCAGGCCTCTGAACCAACAAGCAAAGACAGGAGTTACCATGCTGACCAGGGGAGTTGGTCTTGACTCACAAGAGACACTGGACTATTAAACTGGAGGTATGGAAGAGTAAGTCCCATTGGGCTTCTTTATATTAATGTGCCTGGCTAAGGGCGATGAAAAACTGTGGCAACGTCAGCAGGCAGGATTAGGAATCGCCTGAACAATTCAGAACTGGAGCTGTTGGTCACACTATGAGGTCAATAGCTTTAGCACCACAGATACTTGCAGAAGGCAAAGAAAACATGGAGCGCATTGTGGAGGCAAGCAACTGTGCAGCCTTTGTTTACCAAAGTGACAAATGTAGTTATCATGAGTTTTTACTCCTTATGTTGCCTTGAGTGTGTGTGTGTGTGTCTGTGTCTGTGTCTGTGTGTGTGTTTTGCAAATATCTGTGTTTTCTTTCCTCTCTTATTCCCTTATCATGTAGCATAAGGTGTACTGACTTAGTATTGTAGCTGTCAGTATTGTTAAAATGTCACTCAAAGCTCTACCTCCTTGGGAAAAGAGGTAGGGCATTTTGCCTTGTATCTTGTTGAAGGAATTACAAGCTTGTGACTGGCTTTATTTTGGATATTAAGTTTGCTTTAGGGAGAGGAGAATGGGAGCCACTTTGACAATGTTTGGACATACGATGGTGAGTTTTGTGTCCTAACTTGACAGTGCCACAGGATGCCCAGATATTTGGTCAGACAATCAGGTTGTGGACGAATGAGTTAACATTTGAATAAGTAAAGAAAAATGCCCTTCCCAATGTTGGTGGGCCTTGATCAGTTGAAGGCCTGAGGGGAACATGAACACAAACCCTCCCATGGCTAAATGGGAACACCTCTTCATGACTGCCCTGCCTTGTACATCAGCTCTTTCCTTCCTTTGGACTCAAACAGAAACACTGGCTCTCTCAGTCTTCATCCTGCTGCCATTCACAATGAACACTCCCCACACATGGCTTTCTTGCAGATGGCAGATCTTTGGACTTCTCACTCCCCATAGTTTCATGAGCCAATTCCTTATAATAAATAAGTAATTAAACTTCCAGACACATACACAGAGACTCACATGCTGTTGTTCTGTTTCTCTGGGGAATACTGACAATATTTAGGCTTTTACAATGCTCCTTCCACTCTCTTTTTTCCCCACATTGAAGTACATCCTCTGGAACAATTATCATTGTGTAAAAACTGTGTGCATTTCCCAGTGGCACATCCTATTGAAACAAGCAAACAGGAACTTCAGAGAAGATCAACCAGCAAACACCAGCTGAAGCAAGTGACCAAGGTTAATATCGGTAGTCTTAAATATGAGCACCTTGTCTCTCCAAGATGGTCCACTGGGAAAGGTGCTTTTCTTCTGGAGCATTCTGGAAAAATATGCATAACATCAACCCATCCATGACAAAAATGTCATATATCCCAACTTGAAGGACCTTCTACAAATCACTGGACCATTGTTCTTCAAAAGCATGAGAAGTTAAAGTGTCACAAAAGCCAGTGAAAACCAACAAATTGTCATGAACTTGAGACTAAGGAGCATCCTGGTTGGATTCTGGACCAGAAAAAGGACATTAGTGGAAACCTGAGGAACTCGAAAGAGAGTTTATAGTTCATGTCAGGTGTTGTATCAAGACTGATTTCCTACTTCTGATGATTGTTGATGGCACATAAAATATTAAATTTAGGGCAAACTGGTGAAGTACATACAAAATCTCTCTATACTATATCTTGCAACTTTACTATAAGTCTAACATTATTTTAAATTTTAACAACTACCATAAAATGAGAGCTAAATAGTTGGAGGATATGTTGATTGGCTTGGTTTAAGCATTACATATGGTATACATATATAGCAACATGTCACATTGTACCCTATAAATGTGTACAACTGTGATTAGTCAATCAATAATGTTAACACTAAGATTTATTTTCAAAATTCTAATCAATTTGAAAATGAGGTATAACATATAATGATCAACACACAGGTCATGGGAACAATGTAGAAATAGATCAGATACATGTACACATGAATTCATGGATTATTAAGATGTCAGCATAATTTATATGAAAATGTGCTGAGATAATCTGATATCCATAAGAGAAAATTGGACTTTTCCTTTAAAAATGAAAAGTATTCTAGACTTATTATAAGAGCTATATTATGAGATATTCAAATAAAAACTAGGAGAAACTTTCTCATATCTTAGGCTAGTGATTACTCCTAAATAGAATTGGAAAATGAGGAGTGAAAAATTATATTTGTATACATTAGATTTCATGAAAAATTAAAATTTGCTCTTCCCAAGAGAATCAGCACAATGAGAAAGTTAGTTAGGAGAAAAGATTTTCAAATTATACTTCTGACAATTTAGTTGTATAGAGAGTATGTAAAGAGCATGTACGCGCAGTCAGCTTTAAAAAGTTCAGAAGACCCAGATGCTCAGGAGGCTGAAGCAGGAGAATTCCAAGTTCCAGGCCAGCCTAGGCAATTTAGTGAGAACTTATCTGAAAATAAAGTTTGTTTGTTTGTTTAATAAAAGAGCTGGTGTGTGTAGCTCAGTGGTAGAGTCCTCTGAATTCAGTTCCCATCAAAATAATAAGAAATAGTAAAAATTCAAGATATGAACATATTCATATTCAAGAATGTTATTTTATTTCCAAATGGCACATAAGCACATGAATATATGCTTGACATCATTATTCATTACAAGAATTAACATTAAAGCCACAGCAGGATAGTATGATATGCTCACCAGCACATGCAAAATTAGGAGAAAGACTGACAGTACCAGCTGGTGCAGATGTGGAGAAACTAAAGTGGTCAAACATGGCTGGCAGAAGGGAGAAACTATGCATCCAATTTACAAAAGTGTTTGGACCTTTCTTGTACAGGCAAATACGTACCTGCCATATGATGCTACAGTCTCACCACTAGATTCTTACCCTAAAGAAATCATCATCATTAGTCAAGGTAAGTTCCCTTTTTTGCAATGGGTTTTCCGCCAGAACACAGGTGTTGTGAAAACCCCGCTAAATGAAGGCCAAAATGGGAAAGGAAAAGACTCACATCAACATCGTTGTCATTGGACATGTAGATTCGGGCAAGTCCAACACTACTGGCCATCTGATCTACAAATGTGGAGGGATCGACAAAAGAACCATTGAAAATTTTGAGAAGGAAGCTGCTGATATGGGAAAGGGCTCCTTCAAGTATGCCTGGGTCTTGGATAAACTGGAAGCTGAACGTGAGCGTGGTGTCACCATTGACATCTCCCTGTGGAAATTTGAGACCAGCAAGTATTATGTGACTATCATTGACGCCCCAGGACACAGAGACTTTGTCAAAAACATGATTACAGGCACGTCTCGGGCTGACTGTGCTTTCCTGATTGTTGATGTTGGTGTTGGTGAATTTGAAGCTGGTATCTCCAAAAATGGGCAGACCCGTGAGCATGCCCTTCTGGCCTACACACTGGGTGTGAAAACAACTAATCATGGTGTTAGCAAAATGGATTCCACTGAGCCACCCTACAGTCAGAAGAGATATGAGGAAATCGTCAAGGAAGTCAGCACCTACATGAAGAAAATTGGCTACAACCCTGACACAGTAGCATTTGTGCCAATTTCTGGTTGGAATGGTGACAACATGTTGGAGCCAAGTGCTAATATGCCTGGGTTCAAGGGATGGAAAGTCACCCGTAAAGAGGGCAGTGCCAGTGGAACCACATTGCTTGCAGCTTTAGATGGCATCCTGCCACCAACTCGTCCAACTGACAAGCCTTTGCGTCTGCCCCTCCAGGATGTCTACAAAATTGGTGGCATTGGTTCTGTCCCTGTGGGCCGAGTGGAGACTGGTGTTCTCAAGCCTGGCATGGGTCCCCTTTGCTCCAGTCAATGTCACAATTGAAGTAAAGTCTGTTGAGATGCACCATGAAGCTCTGAGTGAAGCTCTTCCTGGAGACAATGTGGGCTTCAATGTCAAGAACGTGTCTGTCAAAGATGTGCGCCGTGGCAGTGATGCTGGTGTCAGCAAAAATGACCCACCTATGGAAGCAGCTGGTTCCACTGCCCAGGTGATGACCTGAGCCATCCAGGCCAAATCAGTGCTGGCTCTGCTCCTGTTCTGGACCGTCACACAGCTCACATGGCTGGCAGGTTTGCCGAGCTGAGAGAAAAGATGGATCGCCGTTCAGATAAGAAGCGGGAAGATGGCCCTGAATTCTTGAAATCTGGTGATGCTGCCGTCGTTGATTGGTTCCAGGAAAGCCCAGGGTGCCGAGAGCTTCTCTGACCCTCCTCCTCTGGGTCATTGTGCTGTTCGTGGTCTGAGGCAGACAGTTGCTGTGGGTGTCATCAAAGCAGTGGACAAGAAGGCTGCTGGGCTGGCAAGGTCACCAAGTCTGCCCAGAGAGCTCAGAGGGCTAAAGGGATATGACCCCTGACCCCTGCCCCCCAGGCTTAAAGAGGGGTGAAGAACAGCCTCAGAAGGGTGTGTCTCAACTGGCCATTCAGGTTTGACAGTAAAAGACTGGTTAATGATAACTACGCATCGTTCGACCTTCAGAAGGAAAGGAAATGTCTTGTAGACCATTTTGGTCTTTGTGTGTGGCAGTTTTAGGTTATGAGTTTTTAAAATCAGTACTTTTTAATGGAAACAACTTGACCAAAAATCTGTCACAGAATTTTGAGACCCATTAAAACAAAAAGTTTAATGAGGAAAAAAAAGGTAAGTTGGTCCCAGATATTTCCTCAATTATTGTGGAGAACCACATTTCAATATTAATTGCTTTGGGTGCTTTGTACAATGTTGTTTTCCAAACATGATCTCAAGTCCCCACGCAGATGTTTATTGCTGCTGCAGTCACAGGTGAAATGCTAATTACTTCCCAAGAAGGAGGTGAGATCATGGAGTTGCAGTCATTTATTTCAGACTCAGATGCCCCTCCCCACTCCTGCACAGACACTGCACTGACACCCACTGTGTGCACCTCAGATGCCACTTGGTAAGTATCTGTATTTTGTCAGATAAGTGTTTGATTTATAGGAGAATTCTATCACAGGAAATCCCCAGGAACAAAGGACGTGTGTGTGTGTGTGTGTGTGTGTGTGTGCTGTCTGTGGGTATAGTGTGTAGTTAGTATGTGCTCTGTTTTGTGGTGTGTGTGTGTGTAGTGTATAGTGTGTAGTGTGGTGTCTGTGGGTATAGTGTGTAGTTAGTATGTGCTCTGTTTTTGGTGTGTGTGCAGTGTGGTGTGTGTGTGTAGTGTATAGTGTGTAGTGTGGGGGTGTTGTGTGACTGGCCACAGGTATATTTCTGCACAAAGTGTGAAATCACTCTTTCCAAGAGCAGCTGTTGCATCTGGTGCCTTTCCTGCCTCCATCAGCCTGATCTCTCCCATCCCCTGTCCCAGGTGTGGAGTCATTAAAGTACGCATGGCTAATGGGGGCTCACAAAAGAATTTTCAGGGACATCTTAGTCTTAAGGTGACATCATCACCCAGGCACGTAAGCAGATGTCCAACGTGCCTTGCCATTCTCATTTTCCTATTAATCTCCTGCTGTTTCTCCCCTAATCACAAGATTCATTTTTTTTTAAAAAAAAGCAACCTAAAAGGATAAAGATAAAAACAATAAAAATTCTAATTGGAGAACTTGTTTGATGAACATCACATCCTTCCCTCTGAAAGTAGGAATCACCTAGTTTAAATCATCCCTGTCTCCAAATGTTCTATGACAAAGGGATATAAGCTTTAATCTATGTTGTATTTCAAGCATCACCATGTTTATGCAATTCACAGATTTGCAGGTTCCTAAGTGTTTTCTCTAGCCCTGGGAAACATGGATTCCCAAACCAGGACTTCATACTTGAGCAGACTTAAATTCATTTCATAAAGTCTTTTTCACATGATTCCTGCAGTTTACCTTTCCCCCCCTTTTTAGTTTATTGCTCTAATTTCATTACCTATTTTTTTTGAGAGAGAGAGAGAGAGAGAGAGAGAGAGAGAGAGAGAGAGAGAGAATTTTTTAATATTTATTTTTTAGTTTCCCGGTGGACACAACATCTCTGTTTGTATGTGGTGCTGAGGATTGAACCCGGGCCGCACGCATGCCAGGCGAGTGCGCTACCGCTTGAGCCACATCCCCAGCCCTCATTACCTATTTTTAATTCCACTTATCACACCCCAAATTTCTCTTTTCAATATTTACTGGAATTTCAAATATTACAAAATGTTAAATTTGAATCTGAAAGCTAATATTCTGGTTGCTGGGGATATGGCTCAGCTGCACAGAGCTGGCCTCACATGCACAAGGCCCTGGGTTCAATCTGCAGCACTGAAAAAAACTAGAACTTTGCTGTAAAACCCTTAAGAAATCATCAAAGGTGTGAATGTGAGGTGCATGTTTATTCAGATACCCCACCCCCACCCCTGTTACCCTTGCTAGCCAGAGAGGTCACAATGCTTCATTGTTGGGGATCTTGGCCACCACTTCATAATCACCCAGGAAGTTCCCTGCAGACTGAATTCTCCTTCTGTCTTCTCCTGTGAGAGGTGCTAATCAGTGTCCCTGGGGTGTGACCACTACCCACACTTCTCTTTGTCCTATCATCACTAGTCCAGTCCTTGACCAAAAGTGATGTCTCCCCCAAACTCACACATAAACTGTTCTCTTTATCCCATTTGTTGAGATTTGATTGCAATATTTTTGCAAATGATTTAATTTTTTCAATGTTAAATTGCATGATTTTTCTGGAAAATAAATTTAGTGAAATTTAGCAAAATTTTATGAATTGGCAATCTGAATGATCTTCAAAAACCTCTGTAAGTATGCAGTGTTCTGTATCTTTTCACACTACAATCAGCTGCAGCCACAAGACACGACACTGGAGAGGTACAAGTTAACTATACTCACACAGGTCCTAGAGAAACAGTCACTTCATGTGCAAGGGCCCACACTGGGGAGTCCCACAGGAGGGGTTTGCCCAAGCAGGTGGGAGAGTGAGGAAAACTTTCTATTATAAAAAGTACAAATATCGGGCTGGGGATGTGGCTCAAGCGGTAACGCGCTCACCTGGCATGCACAGGGCGCTGGGTTCAATCCTCAGCACCACATAAAATAAAAATAAAAAATAAAGATGTTGTGTCTGATGAAAAAACTGAAAAATAAATATCAAAAAATTTTCTCTCTCTCTCTCTCTCAAAAAAAAAAAAGGTACAAATATCACCAGATGTGGTGCCACATGCCTGTAATTCCAGCAATGAGAGAGGCTGAGGCAGGAGGATTGGAAGGTCCAGGCCAGTCTTGGCAACTTGGCAAGGCCATAAGGAACTTAGCAAGACCCTGTCTGAAAATAAAAAATAAAAAGTGTTGGGGATGTACCTGATAGTGGAACATCTCTGGTTCCTGTCCCAGTACCAAAAGAAAAAAAGTTACATTTTATGAAAACACCAAAAACTTTTGGGACATCAGGTTTGACACAAGGTTAGTAATACTTTGCTAAGACAAAATCATGAAAAATATCCTGCGATATTTTTATCTGAGAGATTTTATATTATATATATTTATATCAAGTATTTATTATTTTCTTCTAAGATTAAAGCTAGAAATGTACCTCTAAAGTTTTAATTAAATCTTCACAGACTTCAGTGGTGATTATTGAACAAGCTTTCCCCTGAGGCCATCATTCACTTCAACCATATATAAGTTCTTCTGAAGCTCTCTTATGTAAATATCTGCCAATCTAGGTCATTACAAGTTCTGTCACATTTTTAGTTTTTTCCAGTAGCAAACTGCAATTCTTATTATACTTTACACATAGTAAGTTATTTTCTTTAAACTGATTTTTAAATGTTTTGTCCTTTTGATATTAGTAGAGGAAATTAGGAAATGTTAACATTTTCATTGACATTTTATTTAATAAGGTACATATTAGTGTGCTTTGAATTACTAAAAATACTGGAAAGACATCTACCTAGGACAACAGATTTCTTTGCTATTATTTAAAATAAGTTCTATAATTTAAATACCACCTTTGGTTGTCATTCAATGTTTCCTTTGTATTACTTTATCAATCTGGCTCCAAAATCTCCCCCGTTTTACTAATGTATTTTTGCTTGTACATTTAAGATTATTGCTTACATAAAAGAAAAATTTCAACTGTCTTGACTTGTGACTATTCTAGATGATATTATTGATCTTAATAACATTTCCTGTTTCTAGAATGTTTCTCAAATGTGTATTTCAATTCTCAGTCATGGAAATGGACATTCATCTCACGGCTGAGGTCTCTGTGTGGTAGAAATGACCATGCCAGAAGATAACTCAACCAGGCACCGCCAGCGTGATAGTATTTTTCCTTCTTGACTTCAAACATCCTCATATTTCACCATCCAACAATGAAGCTTCAGTGCTTTTGGAAGAAGGAATTGTTCTGAGGAAGGCTCTCTAAAAACGATCTTGAAACTTCTATTATTTTATCTTTTATACGTGATGGTAAATATTTTGAAGTGTGATACATTCTTACCCCAAACAGAAATTTCTTAACATGAAATAGCATCTATAGAGCTATAGGATTAGCATTCCCTCCATTGATTTTCACAAGAATGCATGGGTTTTCCCAACATCTCCCAGCATAAACCTTATCAGTTACTGTCATGTCACTTCTACCGTACGCGGCTCGGTTATGAGCATCAATCCTTCAGAGTGACTATTACATAATTTTGTACAATGGTAGTTTCTTCCTATGGTCCTGAGACTACTGCAAGTGACCTCAGCTTTCTCTCAATTTCCTCACATCCCTTATTTGATCAGATTTTCCAAAAGAATCTTGGAAAGTTTCTGCTCTAGATCTGAAATAAACTGCCTTCACCCTCAAAGACACTTCTTTCTTATACTGAGAAATTTTAGAGACCAAAACCTGGTTGCTAGAAATAGGCATTGGTATTTGGTTGCCTATAATTTCTACAGTTTTTCAATGTAGAAAGGAAGGAGAGTATATATTTTTATGCATTTACTTACAAATTGATGTAATATTTATTTGTGCGTATGTGTGTTTCAGGGACAAGAATGTAGCTCAGAGTAAATGAGAGTCCCTGAGTTTGATCTCTAGTACAAAACATTTTCTTAAATAATAAGTTAATATTGAATGTTTCTATCAAATGGAGGTTTTATTTATATTACCACTCACTTTCTCTTACATTGAAAGTCTTATTTTCCACTTAAATTAATATATTTGTTTCAAAAATATATTACAACCCTTTTGTAAAATATATAAGCAAAATTTAAGCTTTATTGACAGATAATTTTGCCTCTAGGATATACAGTTGAAATGATATATTTTTCAATTCACTTGAAGTATTTCATTTTCACAGAGGTCACCAACTGAATATTTGCTCTTCTTTCCACTTTTCAATTTTGTGTTTTTAAAACATTTAATTTGATTCAACCATGTTTACTATATGAAATATTTATTTTGCAAAAATAAAGCCACTATTTTAGAAGATTTTCTTCTAAATCTGTATGTATTCTGTTCCTGTATTTTTATTTCTCCACATATGTGGAAAAACTTTGGGATACTTCATACATAGTTTTTTTACTTGGCTTTTCATTTCAAAAAGCAATCAGTAAATCAGAGTATACAGATCTTCCCCACTCAGTTTACAGGTGTTATCTGCTGTGCAGATGAACCATAATGCATTCACCTACTTCCTGTGGGATGACATTTAAACTGCTTCCAAGTAGAACTTTCAAGAACACCTTCTGAATCCACAGGCACACATACTTAATGCTTACTTAAACTTAGAAAATATGTATTAGGTTTAGCAGTAAAGGTTACTGGGCAAGATGATGGTAATATTTCTTTTTGTTTGTCTAACTACCCATTCCTTTATTCCAATCAAAATCACTGTACCAAGCATGCAATGTGATGGCTATTGTTAAGTTGGAAATTGGGGTTATCTTCCTTATTCAGATGGGAGTGGGAGTCCTTGGAAATATCTCCCTCCTTTGTCTTTATAACTTCACTTTGCTCACTGGACACAATGTAAAACCCACAGACATGGTCCTCCACCAACTGGTATTAGCCAATTCCATGGTACTTTTCTCCAGAGGGATCCCTCAGACAGTGGCAGCTTTTGGACTGAACTACTTCCTGGATGAAGCTGGATGTAAACTTCTCTTCTATTTTCACAGAGTAGCCAGAGGGGTTTCCCTCAGCACCACCTGCTTCCTCAGTGGTTTCCGGGCCATAAAACTTTACCCCAATTTCTCCAAGTGGCTGGAGCTCAGAATGAAATCCCCAAAGTGCATTGCCTTCAGTTGTTTTCTCTTCTGGATCCTGCAACTGTTGATAAATATATTTGTTCCTATCAAAGTGATTGGTCCAATGAACAGCAAAAATTTAAGTGTGAAAATAAATCATGGATACTGTTCCTCACTTAATCCAGATAGCTTTAAAAAGTTTCTAGTTGCATTCTTATTCTTCACAGTTGACTTCGTGTGTTTGGTCCTCATGGCCTGGGCCAGTGGATTTATGGTCCTTTTCCTGCACAGACACAGACAGCGAGTGCCACACATTTACATCCACGGGCGGATTTTCAGACATTCCCCTGAGGGTCAAGCTACATGCACCATTTTGATCCTTGTGAGCTCCTTTTGCATCTTTTACTCATTCTCTTCTGTCTTGCATGTTTGGATGACTCTTGCTGTAATCCCAGGTCAGTGGCTGGTGAATACCTCTATGATTTTGTCTTCATGTTTCCCAGCATTCAGTCCCTTGGTGCTCATTCACAGCGACACTCGTTTCTGTGGTTTCATGGACTGCTAACAAAGAAGCAACTTCTTCCATGTTCTCTACAGCTATTTCAGTCATCCCTTCTACTATATGTTAATGTTTAGGGCAATAAATTGCACATTCTTTATAGAAATGTGTCATTCTATGTAGAATGGGGCAGTTCAATCTTAGACATTGTAAGTCCTATAAGAGGCCTAAAATAAACTTTATGTGCATAAATAAATAAATACTACTCAAACTGCTCTAGCTTCAAAGGAAATATTCATGAATATGAAATAGTGTGATAGGGGAAAATATTCTGAGATTTGGAGAAAATCTCTGCTTGTGTGGTTTTTGTGCAGAGTGGTAAATGACATGTAATGTAAAATGCACCATTTTAATAAATTTCAAGAATACAATTCAATGGTGTTAAGTGAATTTGTAATGTTGTAAACCTACCATTACTATTTCCAACACTTTTTTTTGATCAACCCAAAAGAAAATGTGTATACATTAAGTGTAACTCTTTATTTCCTGTGCCCTCAGCCTCTGGTATCCTCTGTTTTTTGTCTCTCTGAGTTTGCCTATTCTAGATATTTCATAAAAGTGGAATAAAATATTTGTTATTTTGAATGTGACTAACACTTCTTAGAATATTTTTCAAAGTTCATCTTTGTTGTGTCGTATATAACTTTATTCCTTTTATGACTATTCCATTGTTTGAATGTATCATTTTTTAAAATTCACAGATCTTTGATGGATACTTAGGTTGTTTCTACCTTTCAGACACTGTGAATAACGTTACCACGGCCCTGAGTGTACGGGTACCTGAATTCATGCTTTCAGTTCTTTAGAATGTGTAAACAAGGTCTCAGGTGGCAGTTTCTAAACTTTGAGGAACTGCTAGACTCTTTTCCACAATAGCTCTACCATTTCATATTCCCACTGCAGGTATATAAGGGTTCCAACTTCTCCGCATTCTTGATATTGTTTTTTGTTTGTTTTAGTAGCATTCTGATAGATGTGCAGAGGACCCTTGTGGTTTTGATTTGACTTTCCCTATTTTCAATATTCCCTCTCCTCATCAATTTGCCCTTCTCTTCTCACCTCCCATTAGGGACTTATACTTACTTTCTCAAAAGGGAAACTCTCTCTCCTCTATCACCTCCTTAAGGCCTATTCCATTTCCAGAGGTACCTGCGTATGTTCCCCACTGCTCATTCCAGATTTGCAGTTGAATCTCTCCTCCATCTGTCTCTCTTCCACTCCCCACAGGATGTCAGGGAAATCCAGATTTCTTCCAGGGACCAAACTCCACATAACAAATTGGATCTTCAACAGGAAATGGAAACATGCTATTTTTAAAAAAGTAAATATATGACTTGAGTCTATCACTTGAGGGTCTTCTTCTCCCTTTATTGAGATCACAAAATCATTTCCCTAAACAGCTTTGAAACGTTAAGTGCTGTTCTCTGCCGATTTTCACGAATGGAGGGCTGCGAGGGCTCTGGATTCACCCTTCAGGCTGACCAGCCGCGTGGGACCTCCGGGATGTTGGGCGGGAGATTGACGTCACTGTCCCCACTGCCAGCAGCAAGACCTCCCTGGCCAGCCTGGGCATCAGGCTCCACATGAGCAGCCACGGGCTGGGTGCGGACTTGCTCCCTCCTGGAGGAGCAGCACCTCAAGCTTCTTTTCTGCCTTCCCTCGGCGTTTCTCGGTGGCCGTCTTGGTGGCCGTGTCTCACGGGGCGTCTCCCCACCCTCGAGGCTCTCTCCCAGAGCTTCTCCACTTTCCCTTTTGTGTCTGCAGATCAGCTTCTCAGGAGGAAGTCACTTCTGCCCTGGGCTGAGCTCAGCGCCTACATCCCAGGTCTGCTGCTGGACTCCGGCCCCGTCTCTGCTCCTGGACCCGCCCCCGAAACCCGCTAAGAAGCGCGAGCGAACGGCTGTTCGCCTGCGCACAGGGCGGACACGCCTCTCCGCGTCCACGTGGAAACTCTAGTAGAGACAACTTGGCCGCGGTCCCTTTAAGAAGTGCGAAGCCCCGCCCCGCTTTCCAAAGGCGGTGACGCTATCTCCCAGCGCCCCGCGAGGCCAATCGGCTGTGGTTCCCAGAGAGCCACGCAGACCGCCCTGCGGAGCGTGAGAACTACGTTACCCAGGATGCCACGCTAAGACCCGGCCAATGAGCGCTCGGCAGAGGGCGCCACCGCGTTTGTTCTGTAGCTCGGGGCGGGACTTCCGGCGTCGCTCCCGGAAGTTCGCAGTGATAGCTTTCCGGTTCCGCAGGCTCCATCAGCTATAGGGGTCCTGGGTGGTCTTCGCGGCACAACGGCGAAGCCGATGGCTGTGGCCGCGCCGCAGGACACAGGCGGGGTAAGCGCCGCGTCCCCCGGGCCGCCCGAGTCCCGGATCCCCGAGGGGCTGCGCGGTCCTCCTGTGTCACTCCACCTTTCAGGTCTCCATGTCCAGAAGGACGCGGGGCTCAGGGGCGGGTCCCCACTTCCCAAGCTGGTGTCCAGGGTGTGGGAGAGCATGACTGCCGAAGGGACTGATTTCTATTTCACTAGGACGGTTGAGCCAGCAGCAATCAGGCGTTTCACCCTTGTCCTCAGGGTTTTGATAGCCAGGGAGTGCTGTGCCCAGAAGAGCGTGGTCTGCGTTAAGTTTTTCAAAGTTTCCAAACGCAACTCAAAGTTAGAACATCTGGAAAGGGGATAGCACCGAGGTGCAGCAAAGATGGAGTCCTAGTGCAAGTTCTCACCGTAGTTAACAGCACCCAGGTCTGGGGCACTGAGGCCACCCATGATGCAGTCATCCCCAGGGCTGGACGGGGGAAAAAAGGAGGGCTGAGTCAGGGGAACCCCCACCATGGTCACTTGTCTCTCTTCCTCTTCTCACAGGCTCCTATGACTACAAAAACCCTTATGGACTTCGCACAGGTGAGTAGAGGGTGTGCCAGGACTTCCATGATTCTGATCCCACTCTGTCTCTCCATCTTTTAATGTTCTGGGGATCTTCTCATGTTACTTCTCTGTTTCTTGGGTCCTGAGCAACTACATCAAGCCCAGGAATCACATGTCTAGACTAGGGGGTATCTGAAGTGGTTTCTTTTGCTGGAAACTAGTACAGTAGGGTGTGGAAGGTTGTCCCAAGTTTAGATAATTGGTGAGCAAATACTAGAACATAGGGCTGAGTTGTTGAGGAAAGCAGGGAGTTGAAAGCTAGAGAACAGGAATCACACTGTGATGGTTTTCTCAGATTTTCCGTGTCTCTTCTGGAGTGAGACAAGTAATGCAAGTTTTGGATTAGAAGATGGAGATTTCCTGTGGCTACAACATGGAGACCAGACTGTGGGTGTGAAGGGTGGGATAGGAGGAGCAAAGATAAGGCTACTGTAGCAGTCAGGTGAGAGCTAATAATGGCTGGACCAATGTGGTGGCCATGTAGTTGGTAGCTGGAGTTATCTATATCAGTCTTTTTAAGTAAGAAAGACCAGGTTTATAGATCCTGAGGGTGAGAGATTCTTACTTAAGAATCTGTGGTTCATGGAAGTGGGGTGTTTGGGTCTAGTAGCTCCACTAAGCAGGATAAGTTCGTAGTATGGTCAATAATTTGGAATATTCGCAGTTTTATTTTGGGATATCTTTAGAGGCTGAGATATTTCAAAGAATAGTTAGTTTAGACCTCAAGTGGATAGTTAACCACACAGGACTAGAGCTTTTGGGAGGGTTTCAGGACACATCCAGAAGGTAGTGGTCAGTGTTTGTCCTGGGTGTAGCTTGGGTCACCATTAAAAGGGAATCCTGGCTTGCTGGTAATGCTATTAGGAGCCTGGGGACCCATGGGTGTGTCTTGTGCTTGGGTCCTTGGGTGGTAGTTGTGGGAGTCACAAAGATGTGGGAGAGAAGTGAAAGGTATGGGAGAGAGGATGGTCTGGCAGTTTGCCATGAAATCAGTGTGAAGGCCTAGGAGTAACTGAGGTACTGAAGCTAGGACTAATGCTTATTCAACATACTTTATATCCACAAGAATTTTGTAGAATCCGTGGTGTTTCTTTTGAGTTTCATAAATTAGCAGCATAAATTTTCATGAGGAGAGTTGGTATTCCTGAGGTGTAAGGCTACTGTGGCAGGCCATTGAATGAAGGTCAGGAGGAGAGGCAGGCAGTTCCTGGAGGCGGGGCACATCAAGTACAGCACAAGTGGAAGTGGGCTGTGGTTTCTGAAATCTGAGGCCGTTCTGGGTTGCTGAGGTTGAAACAAGGAGCTCAGCAGAGGAGCTGTTGTTGGGATGTGGCCTGAGTGTTCTTGAAGGATTCATGTGTTGGAATGTGAATCCCAGCCTCACTTATTAACAGTGGAAACAATCTGTGATGTTTAGAGGTTGAGCCTTTGGGAAGTGATTCGGGCTATGTAGAGTTGTTAGGATGTAGCCTGTGGTAGGATTCTGCTGGCTTTATAAGTAGAAAAGAGATTGCATAGACATGTGCATGTTTCCTGTGTCTTGTCATGTTATCCCTGAGCTACTTGAGGAGACTGCCAGCAAGAAGGCCATCACAGATGAAGTGTTTAGACCTTGCACCTCCAGAAATATGAGCCCAAATGTCTGTCTTTATACAGTGGTTTGCCTCAAATATTTTGTTATGCTAGTAAAAATGGACTAATGTGGCCTGCAGAACAGGACAGGGACTGCCTCTGGCAGTGGGGACTATCAAAGCTCTGGGTAGTACTAGATCTTGTATCAACTTGCCAAGCTTTTTGGATGCCATGTTCTGAGTAATATGGTGAAACCAGAGAGATGCCTGTGGTGTGGGACACAGGGGGTGGAGGTGGCTGAGGAGCGAGGCTATATGAGAAGTACGGTTCAAGGAGTGACATTTACACTATGGGGATTGTGAGCTAAATGACTGATGGCCTGGCATTGAGGACATCAAAGATGATGAACTCAAATTTGAGTCTGAGAGGCACAATCTTGGGACCCCAGGAAAATCACCTGGCTTTTGGGGATCTGGACCTATGTGTCAGGCCATTTAGCTGGTTCTCCCAGCCCACCTGCCTGGGGATGCTGAAGGAGGATAGTGACCATGGGACCAAGAGGAGAGTGTGGTGCCTGATGGTGCTGAAGGAGGACACAGTGACCACAGACCTTGAGGAGACGGTGAGACTCAATACCATTGATGTCTCCTCTGAGTTAGAAAGCAGGAAGGAAGACGAGCAAGGGAAGGCTGACTGGTAGGGAGGAGGAGTGGACTTGGGCTCCTAGGAGAGAAGCTGATTAAATTTTCCCCATCTTGGCAGGACTGTGTGACCTTTGAGGATGTGGCCATTTACTTCTCCCAGGAAGAGTGGGGGCTCCTTGATGAGGATCAGCGGGTACTGTACCTTGGTGTAATGTTGGAGAACTTTGCACTTGTAACCTCACTAGGTAAGACTCTTGCCCCCACCCCACTGTTTTGAGCTGGGCTCTATTTATCCACTTTCTCTCTAGCGGCAGTTCTGCCTTTTCCAGAGCCTGTGGAAATCCTCTCCACTGTCTTGGCACATGTGCATGGATGAGCTTGGTGCACTGCCACGAGAAGCCTTAGCTCTTGCTGCCCTGAAGTGCGCAGGGGAGGGTCTGGGCCTCAGGTATCTGGTGTCAGCTACAGAGTCACCCTGACAGATCTCACCTGACTTTCTTCTCCCTCTTTGGGTCACTATTCCCCAAGGTCTGCACCTCCTTCTGGATGACATTTCCTGTGGTCTGTAGTATGCTGTGTGGTTCTGGGCAGTGCTGCAGGATTACCTGGCCTGTCTTTCCTTTAGGACTTGCTTCACACAGGGAGAGCAAGTGAGAGCCCTGGTGGTGTCATAGGATGAACATGCCACACATCTCAGAGGACTCTGGGCCTTGATGAGTGGCCGCGAGGGAGTGTATGACATCCAGACTTTCTCCTCATAACCAGCAGCCTGTTTTCTAACCCTAACTAGCAGTCTGCCTGGTGTCTGCCAGAGTTTCGGAGCTGATGCCACTGGTCAGCCTTTGTTTCTGTCTACCTTCCTTTCCTTCCCCTGGGATTGAAGTCAGGGGAACTTAATCACTGAGCCACATACCTAGTCCCTTTTATATGATTTATTTAGAGACAGTGTCAAGTTGCTTAGGACCTTGCTTAGTTTCTGGGGCTGGCTTTGAACTTGCAGTCCTCCTGCCTCAGCCTCCTGAGCTGCTTGGACCACAGGCATGTGGCACCACTCCTGGCCCTTTTCCTTATCTTTGTTGATTTTTTGCTGACTCCTTATTTGTGGTCTCTGGCCTTTTGCTGCTCCCTCCTTTCTGTACTCCATGTGCCACATATCCTCTACACTGCCTCCCAACACTGACCATTTGTGGTGAAGTTTGTGAACGTCAGTAAATATTCCTTTTTCCAATTGTACTTTCCTGGTTCTGGATGCTAGTAGCCTTTGGGACAGCATGCACATGTCACCAGATGACAAAGGCTTGTCAAAGTCAGTGATGAGGAGTAGATTTGAGGCCCTGCCTCACCATCGTGTTGTGCAACTCAGCCTTGTGTTCTTTGTCTGGTGATAGCTCACCCTTTTTGATCTTTAGAGGCTCAATACTGCCCGGCAGCCACTGCTTCAAAATGCTTCCAGCTTTCTCATCCTCAGAACAATACAGTGTGGACTCATTCCTTGATATGTATGTGATAGGACCTCCTCTTTCTGTTTTAAAGTGTACTGCAGGATTTTAACTGATTGAGTTGACTGAGTGAGAGTTTAATGTCATCGATAGAATAATTTATTATTTAAAGTGGCAAGAGAATAGTACCATGATATATGGGCCTACATGAGAAGGTGCCCAGTGGTGAGGCCGAAGCAGAAGGGAAAAGACTAAACTATAGTCTTTATTGGACTTCCTGCCCAGTAGGTAGGGCATGGTAAATAGTTCAGGATGGGTACATTAATCATTGCAGTGGACCCTGGGATTAAGGGACTCTTGGCCATACTTGACGACTACCTGTCTTGGGATGATTGGGGCAGAGGACTATGGCATACTGAAGTATCAAGGCCATATAGAAAATATAGTCTGCATTATGGACTCTGGATTGGTTATTTTGCATTTGAATGGTGTGATTCCATCTCAGACCTTTGGTAAGAATTGCCTTGCTCTCTTCCCCAGACAGCAAAATTTAGTTTGTTTTTAAATGGAAACTCATTCACTCTTGCCTCAGCTTCCCAAGTAGCTGAGATTACAGGGGCATGCCATTGTGCAAGGCTGTCAGCAAAGCATTTTGCTTTGTTTTGTTCTGGTGATTAAACAAAGTGGCATTCTATTGTTGAGCTTCATTCACACCCCTTTTTATTACTTTAAGACAGGGTATTTCTAAGTTTCCTAGGCCAGCCTTGAACTTGTGATCCTTTTGCCTTAGCCTCCCAAATAATTAGGGTTGCGGGCATGTGCCACTACTCCTAGTCTTAGAAGTTTTTTAAAGTATCACAAAATCAGGCTGGGGGCATCGCTCAGTGGTAGAGCACTAGCATTTATGAGATCCTGTATTTGATCCTTAATACCACACATACAAAAGTCATATTATACAGGAAGTACTTTAAAACATGAGTAATGTACTCCCACTATGGTGTCAACATGTATTTCATTAGAATTTGTTTGCTTACAGTTTGTTGGCATGGAATGGAGGATGAAGAGATACCTTCTGAGCAGATTTCTGTAGGATTGTCACAAGGCAAGACTACAAAGGCAGGTGTATCTACCCAGGAGACTTATTCCTGTGAACTGTGTGTCCCAGTTCTGAAAGACCTTTTGCACCTGGCTGATCAACCTGGGCAGGAACCATACTTGACTGGGATATGTGCAAACCTTAACCAGGAGCAGAATTGTCACAGCTCAGAGATGTCCTTGAAGAGAGACTTGGGAAAAGCCTCATTTATGAAGAGCTGCAGAATCCGAGGGAAACCTGTAACTTGTGGGGATGTTAGAAAAAGCTTCTTGGCCACATTGGACTTTATCCATCCCCAGTCTGTTCCCAACTGTGAGAGTCCAAATACAGTTACTGAGTGTGGGGAAGATCTTCATATTGGAATAAATCATTACAATTGGGGTGAATGCAGAAAAACTTCCAGCCACAAACATGCTCTTGTTCACCATCCAAGAGTCTACACTGGAAAAAGGCTTTATGAATCTACCAAATGTGGGAAAGCCTACTGCTGCAAGTACTCACTTATTCAGCTCCAGAGAGTCCATAATGGAGAGAGGCCTTATGAATGCAGTGAATGTGGGAAATCTTTCAGCCAGACCTCGCACTTGAATGACCACCGCAGAATCCACACTGGAGAGAGGCCTTATGAGTGTGGTCAGTGTGGGAAATCATTTAGTCAAAGAGCCACCCTCATTAAACATTACAGAGTGCACACTGGAGAAAGGCCTTATGAGTGTGGTGAATGTGGGAAATCTTTTAGCCAAAGCTCCAACCTCATTGAACACTGCAGAATTCACACTGGAGAAAGGCCTTATGAGTGTGATGAGTGTGGGAAAGCATTTGGGTCCAAATCCACTCTTGTTCGACACCAGAGAACTCACACGGGAGAAAAGCCTTATGAATGTAGTGAATGTGGGAAGTTCTTTACACAGAGCCACAGCCTACTTGAACACCAGATAATTCACACCGGAGCAAGGCCTTATGAGTGTGGACAGTGTGGTAAGTCATTTAGCCTAAAGTATGGCCTCATTCAACATCAGTTAATCCACAGTGGAGCTAGGCCTTTTGAGTGTGACCAGTGTGGAAAATCTTTTAGCCAAAGAGCCACCCTCAATAAACACCACAAGGTGCATACTGCAGAAAAGCCTTATGAGTGTGGGGAATGTGGGAAAGCCTTTATGTTCAAATCCAAACTCATTCGGCACCAGAGGACTCACACTGGAGAAAGACCTTTTGAGTGCAGTGAATGTGGGAAGTTCTTTAGACAGAGCTACACCCTTGTTGAACACCAGAAAATTCACACCGGCTTGAGGCCCTATGAATGTGGTCAGTGTGGAAAATCCTTTATCCAGAAGTCTGGCCTCATTCAGCACCAGGTGGTTCACACTGGAGAAAGACCATATGAGTGCGGCAAATGTGGGAAATCTTTTACACAGCACTCTGGCCTCATTCTTCATCGAAAATCTCACACCATGGAGAGGCCTCACAAAAGCAGCAAATGTGAGGAAGCCTTCAGCCCAAGGTTTAACATCACTTAGCTCCTGAAAGTCCACACTTGAGAAAGGCCTTATACCTGCAGGAATTGTGCTATTTCTTTGGTCAGTATTAGGCCCTATGAGGGAACTGCCTGCCTGAAGTTGAACATCATACTTCCTAACACCCACACTGGGGTGAGAGTCCCACTCATTCAGGGACAGGTAAAGCTTACAGGAGCCTTTGTCAGAGTTAAATCACTGCCAGAAGGCATCTTCTACCACCTAACACAGTGTTCACTGGTCATCTGAGCTTGTAAAAGAAGGTACATGTTTGCTTATGCCCAGGAGAAATTCTTGAACAACTTGGGCCTTCAAGGACAATTCTTTCTGCTTTCTGACTGATTAAAACATATATCTGACCTATTTTTTAACCAGGAGGAGCTGATCTGCAGTCTGCTAGAGTCTTCTAGGAATGGCTTACCTTACCTTCATGGAAAAGTTTTATCGGTCTCCCATTCACCAACATGAAATTTTCTTCATACTGTTCTAGCTTATGCATTAATAAATGCTTTATTATTTAATCTACCTATAGTCTTTGTGGTTCTATTCACAGTTTCTGATGAGAGGAGACAAAATTGAGCTCTGTGTGAATGATCAGTAGTTTTACAGAGCCCCCATTTTTAATATCTTAATACAGATATTATGAGTAAAAGTAATTATTATTTCTTACTCTAATTTGCTTTGCTGCCCAGGACCTAGAAAAACCTGCAGAACTGTATATAGTCTTATGTGTAGCCTTCATGTCTCTGTTTTTGGTGAAAACAGATCACTATGAAGAGGGGTATCATGAATTTCTTCAGTTCCCATAGACTCTCACATAGTGCCCAACACTGTTGAAGGGAAGCCTTTTTTAGGTTCTACAAGGGTAATGTGCCCTTGTGTTTATAATTCCATAGTGTCAGTCAACCCTATGGGAGCCAGGTATGCACCATAACTGGTACAGAAATAGTAGGTGAAATTAATTGGAATTGGAAGATCCGACAGCAGAACAAGTGGACTGACACTTGTAAAAGTGCATACATACTCTTTCATTTCATGACATGCACACACAGTCATGTGATCTCTGTGTATTAAGCTTGACAGTGCATTCACAGTTTAGCTTGGATAGAACAACCCCACATCCTGTAGGCATAATAAAGAACTGATACCTGTCAGAGCCTGGGGCTGAGTGCACACCTTGGCACAACCTGATGACTTAATGAGGGTTCCACATGAGTGCAGAACAGGCTAGGACAGATAATCTGAAGGATCTTGGGTTGAAGAAGACTCAAATGACATTCCCCACCAGAGGCCTTTTTTGTCAGGCACAATCATCCTGAAATGCTGTCCACCTGACTTGGCCCTCAGAAGTCCTGGCTCTCTGCAACTTTCTAAGTGACAGTGACAGATTCTAATGTCCAATAGCCCAAAGCCAACTTCCTACCTCTGACTTGCCAGACATAGTACCTTTCAAGGAAGTGACCATGACCTTCACCTGGTAGAAATTTGAACCTGGCCCAGAAGATGGTGTATCAGTGTGTGAGGCTTTTGGAAATACACACACTTAATACACAATGATCAATAGTTCTAGAGGATGTGCTTTAACTTGGGAAGAAAAAGGCAGTGGGAGGAGCATTGTAAAAGCTTACGTATTTATCCGAATTCCCCAGAGAAACAGAACCAATGGCATGTGAGCCTCTGTGCATGTGTGTGGAAGTTGAATTATTTATTTATTATAAGGAATTGACTCATGCAACTATGGAGGGTGACAAATCCAAATATCTGCCATCTGCAAGCAAACCATTGGGGGTGGTTTCATAGTAATAGAAACCATAGAGCCATAGCAACCAAATGATATTGTGTATTGTATTGACATTAAAATTCACAAAGAGAATAGTACAGAATAGAAGACATAGATTCAAAACTGCACAATTCAGTCATCCAACTC
Organism: Marmota marmota marmota; assembly: GCF_001458135.2. Classification (NCBI taxonomy): domain Eukaryota; kingdom Metazoa; phylum Chordata; class Mammalia; order Rodentia; family Sciuridae; genus Marmota; species Marmota marmota. The sequence continues at coordinate 640,076 of NW_026000207.1, forward strand.
TTTGACAAAGGTGCCACAAACATACATTGGAAAAAGGACAGACTTTTTAAACAAATGATTCTGGGGAAACTGGTCATTCATACATAGAAGAATGGGACTAGATGATTATCTCTCAATCTGCACAAAAGTCAACACAAAGTGGACCAAAGACCTAAGAATTTTAACAGAAACAATGAAACTGCTAGAAGAAAACATAGGGTTTACACTTCACCAAAGAGGTGCAAGAAACAACTTCCTAAATAGGACCCTAGACACAGGAAATAATTGTAAGAGTTAATAAATGCATTGGCATCAAATTTAAAAGCTTCTGCACAGCAAAGGAAGCAATTAAGAATGAGAACAGAGAGCCTACAAAATGAAAAAAAAATATTTCCTTGCTACTCTTCTGACAGAATTAATGCCTAGAATATACAAAGAAGTCAAAAAACTTAATACCAAAAATTCAAATAACCCAATTAATAAATGGAAAAATGATTTCAACAGACATTGCTCAAAAGAAGAAATACAAATGGACAATACATATATGAAAAAATGTTCAATGTCATTAGCTACTAGAGAAATGCAAATTAAAATACACTGAGATTACATCTAACTCCAATTAGAATGGCAGCCACGAAGAATACAAACAATAATAATTGTTGGAGAGGATGTGATGAAAAGGGAAATCTTTACACTGTTGGAAGGATTGTAAATGAGTATGATACCATGGAAATCAGCCTGGAAGTTCCTCAAAAGACTAAACATGGAAACCACCATATGACCCAGCTATACCACTCTTTGGTATTTATCCTGAAAAGCTAAAGTCATTCGACTACAGTGAAACATGCATAGCCATGTTTGAAGTAGGATGATTCACAATAGCCAAACTATGGAACCAGCCTAGGTGTCCATCAATGAATGGATAAAGAAAATGTGGAATACATTTTCCAATACACAATGGAGTTCTAATTGCACAATATAAATTTTTCAGTAATAAAGAGGAATGAAATTATGTCATTTTCAGGAAATGGGGATGGAACTTGAGTGCATTATATTAAGTTAAAGTAAGCTGAAGTCAGAAAGTCAAGGGTGATGTTTTCTCTCATATGTGGAAGCTAGAGAGAATAAAGGGAAAGAAAGGTATACGTTAGGGGTGGGGAATCTAGTGAAAATTGAACAGAGGTCACAGAAAAGGGACCAAGGGGGAGAGGGGATGGGGGAAAGAGGAAATACTAGGAAATGGCATTGTCCAATTTATATGGTTATATTGTGTGTGTGAATGTGTAACAAATTCCATTATATATAACTATGACAATAAAAATATGTTTTAAAAAATGGGCTGGGGATATGGCTCAGTTGGTAGAGTGCTTGCTTTGCATGCATAAAGCCTTGGATTTGAATCGAAGCATCACACACACACACACACAAAAAAAAAAGTGACCAGTTTGGAGTCATAATATCCTATAAGTGGAATAATTGATCATTGCTGTGTCTCCTATGGAGACATTTCTCCCTTTCAGATAAAGACCACTAGGCCAGCAGAATGTAAAGTTGCAGGAAGGGGAAGCAAAACATTTATTTGCTTATGAATCACTAAGGTTCTAGAGAGTGGTGTCACCTTCATTTGCACCTCTCAATTCCTGGGTTTGTGAGCCCCAGTTATGGGGGAAACCATGTTATGTATCAGATACTGAATCTGAGCATGTAGAGTTTTTGGAACACCTGTAAGGTGTTTCCAACTAGCCAGTGCCTTTCAAAAGGCCATTCCACCATTCTTTCAGTACAGTTACATCAGGCTGATGAGAAACATGGGAAGATAAGTGAATTCCATGCACATCAAACCACTGCCATGTATTACTTGCTGTGATATAGTGAATAGATAGGACAGACAGAGAGTGAAACAGGCAGTTAGGGCAATGGGCACCATAAAAGCTTCTCTAAATGTAAAGGCCACTCCATGAAATTAACCTTTAGAAACTTTCCAAACACTCCAGCCAACTCCTTTGTGCTGGAGCATGGAAAAGAGGAAGCAGGGTGGACCTGAGTGAAGGCTACAGACTCAAGGGCTAAAGGGGCGCATAACCAATCAGAAGGTCACAGGCCAAACCAATAGCCTTGGCATTTTTCCAATACCTGATTAACACAGATATTGATAAATGTCCCTATGCATTATCTCTATTAACCACTAGACTAGTACACGTCGTAGGTGGCAAACTACTGTTTCTTTTCATTGCACTTGAATAAATCCTACTCTTTACATTCACTCTTCACTGTGGATTTCATTCTTTAAATTTGCGAGACAAGAACCTGAAAATAAGTCGCTGAGTATGGCTGGGGTATTCTGCAACAATTAGATCCTGCTCACCTCTGCCAAAGAATCTGATCCCGATATTGAGACCAGCACTAAGGCTGGTAGGCACCCCTTGATGTAAAAAGCTGCCAGTGAGGCAGAAGGGTGTACCCCTTCCAGTAACTGCAGCAGCAGAAGTGGAGAATCTGACCGTCTATAAATTTAGTTTCAGTGGTTTTCTTGATCAGAAGCAATGCTGTGCAGAATTCCTTGACCATCAACAAGACATTCTGTATGTTCCCAGGTGATAGTATATCATCACATGCAGAGAAGGCACGCTATATTCAAAATATGTATTACAGTAAAAACAATGCTGCTTCTTCCGTGATTGAATAAGTACAGCGTAGTCATGGCAATCAACCTGCCATCAGGTAGTTGGCTGGTCAACCGTGGATCCAGTGTTGGAATCTGCCTTTAGTGACTGGGTACCCAGTGGGCCTTGCTGGCTGGAATCTGTGCTGCTGAAGCCATGCATGACTTCTAACTTGGCCACCTTAGCACTTTCTTCATAGTCTTATAGGGTAGTGTCAGGGTGACTGGAGCCAGAGTTTGACTCATATTCACAAAGCAGGTCACCCTCTCTTCCTCATTATTAAAGTCCTTCTATGCCATTCAGGCAGGACTCACTCCTATTCAACAACTTACCCCCAAATGCTTTTGTCACCACTTTTTTTTATCATCTGTTTTCCAAGCCCCTACTTTTGATCCAAACTATTAAGCACAATGATAAGTTCTCTCTTCCTCTCTTTCTGTGTCTCTGCAGTATTAAAGATGGAACTCAGCGCCTTCCCCATGCTAACCAAGTGCTCTATTGACTTATGATATATGTCCTATTAAATTTGGAGATTTGGTGAGAGGTGTGAGCTGGCAAACGGCTTGAGATACTCACTTTGAAATTGTTTTTCAGACTGCAATTTTGAAGGGAATTTTTGGAGAAGATCATTAACTCACTTAGTTAAAACAGAAGTTTGGTACTATTGGGAATGTGAAAATTTTATTAAATACATTTTTCAAGATCTCATCTGTTGTGGTTGAATCTGGAATGCTCCCCAAATCTCAAGTGCTGAAAGTGTATTCCTCAGTGTATCACATTTCAGATGTGGAGCTTTTAGGCAATGATTTGATCATGAGGGCTCTGAACTCAACAATGGATTAATCCATTTTTTAAATGGATGGATTGGTGCATCTTAGCTGGATGGACTCCTAAGAGGTGAAACCTAGTTGGATGAAGTAGGTAACTGACCACATATTCTAGAAGGGTTTGTATTTTCTCTGGTCCTTTTTTGCTATCCAACTGCGTTAGCTGAGGAAATTTCCTACATCACTCTTTTCTGCCATAAATTTCTGTTTCACCTTAGGCCAGAGCAATGAGGTAGCTAAACATGGCTCATGGATAAACCAGGAGCCCAAATAAATGATTTCTCCTCTAAGTTGTTCTTGATAGTTTTTTTTTTTATCACAGTGATGACAAGATAACTAACATCAGCATTGTGCATATCGAAAGGGAATTGTGTGTCTTGATTCTTACATCATTGAATCCAAAGCTAATGAGCACTGTCCTGAAAGGGCTTTGTTTTCTGGCTCTATTATACGTGGGGGTGTATAGGATATGGGCGTCTGTGGGAGGCCCACGTCAGGAGCCCAGCGTTTTTCCTCTCCTGATTGGATGAGGCACTGTGGGTCATCCTGCCAATGATCTGGCTACTCTTAAGTTGCTAAAGACGGTAGTCTTGATATTAAGGGAAGAAATAAGGCAACCAAATGTGTCTTCATGTGTAGGCTTGCCTTCCTGCAGCCCCATGGGTCCAGCTACGCTCACCTGTTTCTTTGTGATATTAACCCCTTGCCCTACTGGGGATAGAATGTTCCATGGAAACGCCCTTCTCTTACTCTGCCTTTGGGTGTGGCCTTCCTAGATGTCAGTCAACCTGCTGACAGCAGACATCATGAAGCTAGACTCAGCCCCTTGAAACCTGACACCTTACCTCATTTGAATGGCTTCTCCTCAATAAAAGCGGTCAGCATGTTCTCTCTCTCTCTCTCTCTCTCTCTCTCTCTCTCTCTCTCTCT